>NW_015177066.1:153478-208848 GCF_001447785.1 Gekko japonicus
GGAAAGAGGCGGGGGCAATTAGGGTCAGTCCCCTCCCACCACTAAAGGGAAACATGTAATGGGCAACTTGCCTCCACTTTTCAAATTCCCACTGTATTTAGGACATTTTTTAAAGTCCTGCCATTTTGTCCTCCTCCACTGCATCATCATAGCAACTCTGTGAGAGAGGCGGGTTTATGGTCGTCCAGAAAGTTTCATTCAGTTCTCTGTAAGCGTGTTGACTAGGAGGGAGCCTGCCTCAGTGCAGTGGGTCTTCTGCTTTTTCGGCCCTGCTACCAACTTCTTATATTCTGACCATATATATCTATTTTCTTTTCTCATTCGGTCGTTCGCCTTCCTTTATTCCTTGGCTTTTATATCCCAGCGACAAAGAGAATCGTGATGAAGCTGCGCGCACGACTTAGTGGGGGGCAGTGACCCAGCCACGGGATCCCTTTCTCGTTGTATGAAAACATCTTTGTACCCTGGCCGTTTCACGATTGCATCAACAGGTTTCCCTTGAGTATTGCGCCTCTCGGGAGGGAAAGGCAAATTGTGTTGTAACTACTGAAGTGTGGAATGTGGCGTGGCCTAATTTTTCTCTCCTTTGTTGCAGGAATACATTAAAGGAATTTGCGAACCTGAATTAGAAGAGCGGGAGTATTATCCCAAAGATATGCATTGTATATTTGTAGGCGCCCAGAGCCTCTTCCTGAATTGCCTCATTCAGGATACCTGCGCCGATATCAGCGTTGCAGAGACGGGGTTGCTGAATATCAAAGGCAGTGCTGAGCCTGTGGTCATGGCCAGAAGCCACATTCAGCAGCTGGTGAGCCTCTTCAGGAACAACGAAAACCTACTGAACGGCCGAGAGTCGGAAGTAAAGAAGCGGTTCAAACACCTTGTTGAGGCCCATGCAGATAAGTATACAATGGACCTGTTGATCTTACCTAGCTCGCTGAAGAGAGAACTGCTCAACCTTGCGCGGGCCGAGAGTTGCAGAGCGGAAGACAAAACTGTGAACCTTACCGAGGCTGATGGGGCACCGGAACTTCTCCCAAACGAAGCTCCGAAACAGTGCGCCAGAAGCTGCGATTTTGGAACGGGACAGGAGGAAGCGCGAAACAACGCAGGGACTCCAGTCACGGAGCTAACCAAGCAGATGGACACCATCTTCCCTCAGAGCCCCGAAAAGCATTTTGTACCCATAAATGGTCTGAGTTCACTAGAGATGTCTGTAGGCAAAGAGAGGCAGTCGTGTAAACGGAGATCCTCAGAGTCTGAGGAGCGGCTTCCGAAGAAGCAGTTTTCTCTGGAAAACAATCAGGAGAACGAACGGAAGGGATGCGGCACACCTGGCGATGTGTTGGCGATCAGTCTGGCTGCCAACAGCAGCGACAAGTCAGAGGATCTGAGCCCGTGCGCTAAAGAAGGTGACGAGATAAGCGAGGAAAAGGAATACATGTTTTTGGTCGACTTCTTCAAAAGCATGGGCTATTCGCAGCACATTGTCGAGAAGGTGATTGGCGAACACGGACAGTTGACAGAACCCCTCCTGCTGCTGAAAGAAATTGTAAAGGAGAGCGACAAGTCCTCCGAAGAGGAAGAACAGACTGTTCAGGCAGCACAAGCTATGAAAGGCAAATGCAGTCCCAGTAACAACCAGCACTGTGACCTGGGCCATAATTCAGAAGAGCCAAAATACGCAAAACACAACGTGGTATCTCGTCCCGGGGCACAGTACAAGACTGAACGCGAATCGCATTCACCGGACAGTGAAAATAAAACTCTCCTTGCTTGTGACAGAAGTCCAGTGCACAAAGATCACCGCAGTCACGGGGGCTTGAACTATTGTTCTGAACAGTCTCGGGTTTCCCAGAAAAGCGCGATAGAAAGCGATGGCCACGTGGTGGCACATGACAAAACTCAGGGGTTAACGAAAGATAGGAAACCAAAAGATACCGTCTTGGTCGCAAGAGGGACCACGGAGACCTCTCGCCAGCCAATTCAGAAAGAAACTGTGGTGGCTCAGACATGTGCCGATCAGCCAGCCGCGAAGCAGGATCAGAGGGGCTGGTGTAACCCTTTGCAGCACAGAGCCCGGCAGCTCCCTCCTCAAACAGCGAATCTTCCCGAACATTCTGCTCATTATCCAGAAAGCAGACCAGGGGTTTCGTACGGTTATCACGCCGACCCCTCAGTCACCGGGGTTCAGAGGTTTCTGGAATCCCTGAAAACGCCTTACAAGCTGGAACTGAAAAATGAGCCGGGCAGAGCACACTTGAAGCATATCATAATAGACGGCAGCAACGTGGCAATCTCGTGAGTATGGGTTTGGGTTTTTCGTTTTGAGAGTGGTTCAGAGCGAAACCGGGGAGGGGGAATTACCCCAGAGCGTGGACATTTGGAGTGTCAGGTTGAGTGTAGTGAGAAGCATGTGAAACTGAAGGTGCCGCCTGTATTCTCGGTCAGGTTTGAGACAGCGAGCCTTTTTTGGTGTTCTCCAGTGATGAGTAAGTTCCAGGGGAGATAAGGTGGAAATGACAAGCTTGCCGAATTGCCGGTGTCAGCCACCTTGCCTGCCCAGTCACATGCACACAGCAGGTCCCTGATCTCTTTGATGGACCAGGCGTGAGGTGCCCGGAAAGCTCACGGTGCCTGCTCGGGCGCAGTTCAGCCGCCTTTCCCCGGTAACTTTTGGGTGAAGGAATGGGATTGTCTTGCTGAGTGCGACATCACATTTGGGTTATCCTTAGCAAACTTAATACTGGCACTGTCTTTAAAAGGCATCCTTGCTATTGCCGCTGGTCGGGCACAATACCTGGCTTCTTCATGGTGCTTTCTGCTGCCGCTCCCTCTGCTACCGGTTCACCCCATGTGTCATTAAATATTTTGACATCCCAAAGGATATGGGCCTTGGCTGTATCCGAGAGCTGCCCCTTGGTGCCAGCTTCAAGACTTGGCCTTTCCGGACTCTCCTTTTAATCCATGTCCACCGCGGTGTCCTCCAAGCAGTTCTGCACTGAAATCGAATCCAACCTTTTAATCCAGGGTTCTCCCCCTCATCCCCCCCATTCTGCACTAAAATCAAGTTCAACTTTTTTAAAATGCCGGGTTCTTTCCCTGTTCTGCATTATGTCACCACCTTTCAGCGGTCAGCCTGGTTTTCAGCCTGCTGTTGCCCCGGGTTATTTGGATGCTGTTTTGCCACTGACTTAAATTGCCTCTTTGTCAGGGCCTGGTAGAAAGAAGCCGGGCGAACAACATGAAGATCCTCTCGTGTGTCAGACTCCCATCGCATCAACGAAGTACACACTTGTAGGAAAAGGTTTTACTTTATTTGAAGCAATAGGTGCATAACAGGATCACTGTTCGGAATGAGGCAGAAGCATGGATCCCAATAGATTATAGTAAATTCAACAAGCTGAGGCCCAATTGCAGGACTTCCCGCGCGCGCCATTGAGCCTGGGAAGCAACGCT
Source organism: Gekko japonicus (assembly GCF_001447785.1). Taxonomy (NCBI): domain Eukaryota; kingdom Metazoa; phylum Chordata; class Lepidosauria; order Squamata; family Gekkonidae; genus Gekko; species Gekko japonicus. The sequence continues at coordinate 156,938 of NW_015177066.1, forward strand.
TCTAGATAATCATAACATACTGCTTCTTAGACCATGGAGATCCCCCAAGCTACTACCCGCCAGCAACCACCTGTGGCCTTGAGAGATACGGACGTTCCTGCAACTAGGCAATTAAGCGCATAAACAGGCATACATGGGAAAGCGAAAGCAAACAAGCACATACATAGAGATAGGAAAACACATTGGCAGCTTGCTGACATCGTGCCAGGTTTGTCTTTCCCGTGTGCAAAGGGAAAACGATAAATCACGGGGGTGGGGTGAGGAAGAGAGAGCCTCTGCTGATCCTAGGGGCCCTCCGAAATGTCCAGACTCGACAGCCGAACTTCAGCCTTGGTGGTGTTCAGATCCAGTTCCAAACTGTTATATTTGAATAACCTGCTGTTGCCTCTTAAATTGGCAGGGTGTCAGGCCTTCCCCGTGGCAGCCGTTTGCCTCTGTCTTCCCCACGAGGTCCAGCTTTGTTAGTTGCCTCACAGCACCTTAAGGTCACCGCGGCCCTTTGTTCCTCTGTATTCCCCACTTAAAAAAAAGAAAAAGAAAGAAAAACCTGCTTTTAAAAACCGTTATTTAAGGTTTTATGTATAAGTGGCGGGGCTGGTTTTTCTCTTGCACCAAAAATGTAAATAAGGACCTTTAATGATACAGTAGAATCCTTTCACAATCTGGAGACGGTCCAGCTGCTGTCGAAACAAATGGAAGTTGCACAAGCACCGCACTCGTGCTGTGGAGCAAGCTGGTTTTACTTTAACGATATCTGCACATGGAAAACAATACTGGTGGGTTGTGCCTTCTTTGTGGGGGGGGGGATGTGAGAGGGCAGTTACCGTCCCTGCTCCATGATGTGTAGGGTCTCTGCATTCGCTGACAGTAAAATTGCAGAATTACAGTGTTGTCCAAATTGTGGCCATAAATGAAATGTGTTTTATTTATTTACGTTATCCCAAAAGTTTCTTAACAAAGACCAAGTCCAGCATCCAGGTCTCAAAAGCTTCCCCGGGAGTAATCGAAGGAGAAGTCTGAACTCTCTTCCTCTTAACCAGTGTTCCCTCTAGCTCACACTTTTTCAGCCTCCGGCTCACATATTTTTGTCTTAGCTCAGGAAGGATGGCTCCAGACCAGTGTTCCCTCTAAGCTGAGTGAGTGTGAGCTAGCTTACCGTTTTTCAGCCTCCGGCTCACACATTTTTGTCTTAGCTCGGGAGGGATGGCTCCGGAGCAAACTCATTTATGCAGTAGCCAAATCACTTGCTCATGGCTTTAATGCCCGTAGCTCACAAAGTAGAATTTTTGCTCGCAAGACTCCACGGCTTAGAGGGAGCATTGCTCCAGACGAAGCTAATTTATGCAGCAGCCAAATCGCTCGCTCACAACTTGAATGCCAGTAGCTCACAAAGTAGAATTTTTGCTCACAAGATTCCAGTTTAGAGGGATTAACCCGGATTGTCTAGCAGGCCCTTCTGAAAAAGGAGTTCCACAAGGAAAGCTTGAAAGAAAAGAGAGTCCTGATCTTAATGGAAACCAGCCCCCCCCCCCCCGTCGTTTGTTTTAGGTGGGAGGAACCTGATTCTGTATGTATGTCCCCCCCCCCCTTCGTGGCTGTTTTTATTTGGGAGGGGGATTTGGGAATAAATAACCTTCTCGGTTTCAAGTTCTCCCTTGCCCCAAAACTGCCTCCCCCCACTGGAAAATGAGGTAGGCATCGCTGCCCGGTTTCTTGTCCCGCCGATTCCCCGTGTCCCTCAGACTTGATATCACAGTTGAGATGGCCATGCCACTACCTCATCCTGTAACCAGGTTTCCCAACGGCCCGGATGTAGACGTTTTGAACCTCGCCTGTTCCACAGAAGAACCAGCCACTTGCAAAGGCTACAGGCTAGCCTGTAATAGGCGTCTCTTTCAGCGCCCTTCAAAACGTCAACACCAACACTTGAATTGTTCCTCTGAATTTAAATAGGGTATGAATGGAGCTTCTTTCGTGGGCAGAGGTTGGGGCAGGAGATCCTAAATCCCAGTGCCAGGATCCAAGAAGTGAAGGAACTAAATGAACACGGCTGGCTTTGGACTCCATTGCAAAATGGGGACGGGTGGAGGGGAAACTTCAAATTGTGATACGGGGGAGATGGAAGGTATCTGCCATTTGAAGGCAGGGGAAAGAAGCACCCCCTTTCACCCTTGAAATGTTGTGTGAGCCACTCATCCCAGTTGCCTGTGTAAAATAAACAGCCAACATCATGGGACTTTGTTAATGCTTTGAACTGTCAGCTTTTCTGCCCCACTGGACTGTCTTCTAAGTGGGAAAACCTGTTGCTGGCCCTGCAAGTGGGTGGCCGTAACGTGATGGTTTCCTCATTCTTCAGAAGGCTGAGAAGACAGTGATGTAAAACGAAAGTCCATATTGTGATTCATCTTAAATTCCAGGCAGATTTTCCCCAAACTAGAAGTAACGGGGAAAGCTATGCAAATAGTTGATGCCGTGTAATAACTGAATGCACCATCTGTAACTCACTTTTTAAGGAAGTGTGTGGCCTTTACAAGGGTTTCTTGGGCTTTCGCAGTGATTCAGGAAAGGTGAACTTGGTACATGTTCAATGTGTAAAAATGGCCAAAGTGTGTAGACATACAGGGTCGCTGTGGCCTGTGATGGTTTTTATTTTTAAAAAAGGTATGTGGAGGTTACTTGTTCTTTCTTGGGAGTTTAGGTTTCTTTTTTTTTTCTTTATATTTTTTAATATGTGAGTGTGTTTGCACCTGGAAGTCATGGCGACCTCTGGTGACTGACCCCTACTGGTGGCCTGGAGGATATTCAGGGAGGTGGTGTAAAGCCTGCCCCCGCCTCTGGTATTCTATGGAGGTCTCCCATCTGACTAGCCAGAGTCGACCCTGCTTAGCTTCCAAGATGTGACGAGATCTGTATAGAATATACCTAAGGATGTCCAGCTCCCTAGGACTCTAACAATCACAGCATACATTTTTTTTTATCCTAAATTAAAGTGGACTGTAAATCTGTAGTCTCTGGCCTCTAGTCTCTAAGCTTAGAATCCCAGAGCCAGGAGGCAACACTAGGGCAAGGCCTCGGCCTCTATGCCCTGTTGTTGGCTTTCCAGAGGAACTGCTTGGCCACTGTGTGAGGCAGGATGCTGGCCTAGATGGACCACTGGTCTGATCCAGCAGGGCTCTTCTGATGTTCTTATGAAGGCCTCGGCCTCTCTGCCCTGTTGTTGGCCCTCCAGAGGAACTGGTTGGCCACTGTGTGAGACAGGATGCTGGACTAGATGGACCACCAGTCCGATCCAGTAGGGCTCTTCTGATGTTCTTATGAAGGCCTCGGCCTCTCTGTCCTGTTGTTGGCCCTCCAGAGGAACTGCTTGGCCACTGTGTGAGGAAGGATGCTGGACTAGATGGACCACCAGTCTGATCCAGTGGGGCTCTTTTTATGTTCTTATCAGGGAAGGCCTCCGCCTCTCTTCCCTGTTGTTGGCCCTCCAGAGGAACTTGTTGACCACTGTGTGAGGCAGGATGCTGGACTAGATGAGCCATTGGTCTGTTCCAGTAGGGCTCTTCTTGTGTTCTTATGTTGCTTACTGACAGATCCGCCCCCGTGATCCAGGTAGATCGCTTTTCTGAGCAGTGACTCATGCAGGTGTGCAGTGAACAGCCTCTTCAGAGAAGAGAGACTTCTGCAGAGGCATCTCTGCCTTAGGGCTCACCGACTGATCTAATCATGCTGCAGCGTTTTGGCAAAATTACCCTCCCCGCAACAGAGGCTGGTTGAGCAGAGGGAAGGCTAGTGCGGTGATTCGTGCAGGCCTCTGTGGCCAAATGCTTTTGGGCTCACGGGAGCCTTTTAATTCTTTAGCTGCTCCCAGTGTACTAGTGTGACCTCTGTGCACTATCTGCAAATTGCCGGTCTACCATGGCCAAACCGTTCAAAATTTGTGACGCTTAAAGAGAGGGCAAAAAATAGAAAGGGGTAGTGGGTGTTGTGTCTTGTGCAGATTATCCCGGAAATCTAAAGTGTTGCTGAAAAGCACAGTGACAACATCACTGTATTGTGAACGTGCTCGTCATGCTGGAGTGGTTAGTGCAGCAGTTTTCAAGTTCCCCAGGCCTGCAGCCTACCTTTAATCTCTACCCTGAGGCAGGGGACCTATTTTAAAGCATCCTGTATAGGACCAAGTCCTGTGAGGAAAGGCTGAGGGACTTGGGAATGTTCAGTCTGGAGAAGAGGAGGTTGAGGGGGGACAAGATTGCTCTCTTTAACTATTTGAAACGCTGTCACTTAGAGGAGGACAAGGCGCTGTTCCTGTTGGCAGCAGAGGACTGGACTCACAATAATGGGTTTAAATTAAGGATGGGAAGGAACCGGCTGGATGTTTGTTGTTGTTGTTCAGTCGCACAGTCGAGTCTGACTCTCCGCGACCCCATGGACCAGATCACGCCAGGCCTTCCTGTCTTCCGCCGTCCTCTGAAGTTCGCTCAATTTCATGTTCGTTGCATCTATGACACTGTCTAACCATCTCATCCTTTGCCGTCCCCGTCTTCTTTGACCTTCAATCTTCCCCAGCATCAGGGTCTTCTCCAGGGAGTGCTCCCTTCTCATTTGGTGGCCAAAGTATTTGAGCTTCAGTTTCATTATCTGGCCTTCCAGGGAACAGTCAGGGTTGATTTCTTTTAGGATTGACTGATTTGATCTTCTTGCAGCCCAAGGGACTCTCAAGAGTCTTCCCCAGCACCATAGTTCAAAATAATCTATTCTTGGGCGCTCGGCCTTCCTTAAAGTCCAACTCTCGCAGCCATACATGACTACTGGGAATACCAACGCTTTGACCATGCGGACTTTTGTTGGCAGGGTGATGTCTCTACTTTTTATCATGCTGTTTAGGTTCGCCATCGCTTTCCTCCCAAGGAGCAGACGTCTTTTAATTTCATGGCTGCTGTCACAGTCTGCGGTGATCTGGGATCCCAGGAATGTGAAGTCTGTCACTACTTCCACGACTTCCCCTTCTATTTGCCAAGGAGTGATGGGGCCGGATGCCATGATCTTAGGTTCTTTGATGTTGAGAAGCCCACTTTTGCGCTCTCCTCTTTTATCCTGAGCAAGAGGCTCTTAAGCTCCTCTTCACTTTCTGCCATTAGAGTAGTATCTTCTGCATAGCTGAGGTTGTTGATCTTTTTCCCAGCAATTTTAATTCTCGCTTGTGATTCATCCAGGCCAGCATTTCGCATGATGTACTCTGCATATATATAGAAAAACTATTTTAGAGACAGAGTTGTGCAACAGTGGAATCAGCTGCCTAGGGAGGTGGTGAGCTCCCCCTCCCTGGCAGTCTTCAAGCAGCGGCTGGACAAACACTCATCAGAGATGCTCTAGGCTGATCCTGCGCTGAGCAGGGGGTTGGACTAGATGGCCCATGTGACCCCTTCCAATTCTGTGATTCTGTGATTCTTTATTATTTTTATGATGTTGGCTTGTACCCATGCAACCTCCAGAAAATAAGTTGAAACCCAGTGTAGTGTAGCTTAACTCGCATGTTAGTGGACAGAGTGGTGTTTAGGGTGATATAACATATTTCTGCCCTCTGTAATTCAAAAGATTCTAGGAGGCCTATGATAAAAACAGACGTAAACTCATTGTTCTTTCTTTTTTTAAAAAAAAAAATAAGCAACAGTTGAAGCAGTTCTCAAAGGGCCTGGTCTAAATGATAAACAGTCACTTCTAAATCTACAGCCAATCCCAAAAAGCTCGGGGTTCTCGTCAGGGTAAAAGGAGAGCATTTGTTGCCTGTATGTCAAAGAGTGCCATAGGAATAGTCAGTGCTTATGCGCCACTGCTTGTCCTGATTAACCTGTCGCCTTTGGCTGCTCGCCAATCAAAGATCAGCAAACATTACTGCCCCCCCTTCTTTGTTTCCCCCCACTTTATCTTCCTATTCTGCAGTCATGGTCTAAACAAGTTCTTCTCCTGTCGGGGGATTGCAATCGCAGTTGAATATTTCTGGAAGCGCGGCCACCGAAGGATTACTGTGTTTGTCCCGCAGTGGCGAACGAGGCGGGACCCTTCTGTCACAGGTAAGGCCAAGGAGGGGACTCTTCCTGCCATCAGGGTGACATCATCCAAAAGATGACGCCACTTGAATGGGTTCAATCCCTCAAATCAGTTCCGCTAGAAGAGAGGCTTTCCTCCAGTGGAAGGGAAGTCACCTTTTGGTGCTTAATATGAATTAGGTAAAGGTCTCCCTTGCTCGAAAGCCAGTTGAGTCCGACTCTAGGGATGCAGTGCTCATCTCCGTTTCCAAGCCGAAGAGCCAGCGCTGTCCGAAGACTTCTCCGTGGTCATGTGGCCGGCATGACTAAACGCCAAGGCGCACGGAACGCTGTTACCTTCCCACCGAAGCGGTACCTGTTTATCTACTTGCAGTTTCTTGCTTTTCAACTGCTAGGTTGGCAGGAGCTGGGACCAAAGACGGGAGCTCACTCCGTCACGCGGCACTCGGGTCTCAAACTGCCGAGCTACTGACCTTCCAGTCTGCAACTCAGCGTCTTAACCTCTGGACCACCACAGTCCCCAATATGAATTAAACAGCTTTAATTTGCAAAAAAAGAAATCTGACACGTTGGTGGCCCGTACCAGTCTTGTTTGGGAAACGTCCCGCCCTCCGTAGCACAAAAACTGCTCATCTCGGGGGTCCGTCCTGGCTCATCTGGCTCTGGATCCTGAATGGTCTAGTGCTGTGGCACGGTTGCTTCATTGCATTAACTCCTGAGACCCAAACGTGAATAAGCAGCACGTGAAGCTCTTCTTCCATCCTGCGCTGTGTGAGAATTCCGTGGGAGGGGGAAGTAGGGGATATGCGCCGCGAGGCAGTCTCCTGAACCCTGATCTCATCTCTGTTCCAAATTGTCAAGAGATTTGTCCTGTTCACAGTTAGAAGAATCCTTGGGAATGGAGTGAATGTACAGTTCTGGTCGCCGCACCTCAAAAAGCGATACTATAGCATTGGGGAAAGTGCAGAAACGATTTAAGGGGATGGAACACCTTCTTTATGAAGAAAGATCAAAGAGGCTGTGGCTCTTTAGCTTGGGGAAACGATGACAGGGAGGTGACGTGGTAGAGGTTTGCAAAATTAGGCATGGGGTAGAGCAGGTAGAGAAAGAAGTACTTTTTCTCCCTTTCTCATAATACAAGAACTTGTGGGCACTCAATGAAATTGATGCGCAGTAAGCTTAGAACAAATAGAAGTACTTCTTCAGTAATTAATGTTGGGGGAATTTAAGAGTCCAGGAGCTATTCCTAGGAATCCCGTCCCCACTGACGGGGGGGGGGGGGGTGATGGCAGGAACCCCATAGCTTGAGAGAAGAAGAAGAAGAAGAGATTGGATTTATACCCCGCCCTTCACTACCCAAAGGTGTCTCAGAGCGGCTTACAAACTCCTTTCCCTTCCCCTCCCCACAACAGACACCCTGTGAGGTAGGTGGGGCTGAGAGAGCGCTGACAGAAACTGCTCTTTTTCAAGGACAGCTCTTATCAGAACTATGGCTTGCCCAAGGTCATCCAGCCAGGTGCAAGTGGAGGAGTGGGGAATCATACCCAGTTCTCCCAGATTAGAGTCCGTGCACTTAACCACTACACCAAACTGGCTCTCCTGGAGAGAGAGAGAGAGAGAGAGCCTGTTCCAAAGTTAGAACCATTTATTGAAAGAAAACCATACTGCACAATTTTTCAAGCAAGTAGCAATTTCAGTATTCATCTTACAGAAGGGAACAGACAAGCCAATACTTACAAACAAATAGTGCGCTTATTATTCATTTAGGAATTATTATCTATTAAGGAATGCATTCCGACCACTCCGGCAAGACCTCAACCACAGTGTTGGCAGAGAGGGCCCTTAGCGTCTCAAACGCTGGTGTTAAATACCTTTAGAATCCAGATTAGCTGTCAATCGAGAAATCGGAAGGTCCTGACAAAAAAACCCAGACCCTCTCCCTTTTCTTACCAGAGAACTCTGACTGGAGTCGTATTACTAGGTTAAAAACACCCTCCCTGTCAAGGCAGGAGCTTAGAGCCACAGGTCCTCATATCTAGATGTTTTGGCTTCGAGGCTGGAACTCAGAAATGTAAACAGTTCTTTTAGAGCAGAGTGCAGGGTGCATTCTCAGGCTGAACAGCCTCCTGCAATGCCTTATGGGAGGGAACCAAACAGAGAGGCGAAGCTAATTCATGCTGTTGTACAGAACTGCCCCAGGCTCGCTTATAATTCCGCCACAATTAACATGTGGAATTCACTGCTGCAGGAAGTGGTGGCGGCTTCAAGAGGGGTTTGGATAAATGTATGGAGCAGAGGCCCAGCAGTGGCTATTAGCCACAAGGTATAGATGTCTGGGGCGGTGATGCCCTGTATTCTTGGTGTCTGAGAGGCGTGGGAGGACTTCTGGAGTTCTGGCCTCACTGGTGGACCTCCCAACGGCACCTGAGTTTTGGCCACTGTGTGACACACAGTGTTGGACTGGATGGGCCATTGGCTTGATCCAACACGGCTTCTCTCATGTTTCTGTGTAAAACAGTTTTTTCCTCCCCAGGGAGAATTATAAGCTGCTCGAGGGTCCTACCAGGCCAACCTGTGTTCCTTTTTTATTCTTCAAGTGATGGTTTATCTCAAACCTGACATCCCATCCCACTGGAGGGCCACCATTACATTCCTTATTCATTGGCTTGTGTTGGGGTTGGAGGAAAATCTCTTCTAGGTTAAATACTAATCAGGGCTCTTTTTGTAGGAGGAGCTCCTTTGCATATTAGGCGACACACCCCTAATGTAGCCAATCCTTTTTGTCTTAGCTCAGGAAGGGATGGCTCCAGAGCAAACTAATTGATGCAGCAGCCAAATCGCTCGCTCACACCTTTAATGCCAAGAGCTCACAAAGTAGAATTTTTGCTCGCAGGACTCCACAGCTTAGAGGGAGCCTTGGATATGTTCCGAGCGTTCAGAAGCCCGCTGCGTAATGGATAGGTACAGGAAACATAAAATTTACGACGAGAAGAACTGAGAACGATGACACGCCAGAGCCCGTTCCCAGCATTCTGTTTCCTGTATTTCCTAACGTTCCGTTCATTGTGAACAGCCCCAAAACTGCCCTTTTTTTTAAAGAGTACTGTTTTATTCTTTTTTCTCTCTCCCTCCTCTATTAACCTAGAACAGCACTTCTTAACCCAGCTCCAGGATATTGGTATTTTGGCCCTCACTCCTGCAAGAGTTGTTTTGGGAGCCAGGATCGCGTCTCACGATGACAGGTAATAGATCACTTAATTACATTTTTTTTCCCCGTGCCTTCTGGCTGGTAGTTGGAGAGCTCCTGTTACTGAGGGGGAAATCAGAAGCTCAGCTTTTGTCTCAGCGAAGAGGGGTCTCCATTTGGGATCTACAAATACGTCGCCCTGCGTCGGCCGGTTTGCGTGTATTGGCTGGGTCTCGCAAAGGCGCTTTCTTCCAGTGGAAGGAGCCCCTCCACCCAATGTAGGATTGCATCGAGGAAGGCTCCTTCTGCCAGAGGAAAGGGCTTCTTCTAGTGGAACCAGATCCACATGACCCAGTGCTTGCCTTGTCACGTGACGATGACTCGAATGTGCGAATACTTAACCGCCGGTAAAATTGTAATGTCCCACAGCACTCCAGAGCTGTGCAGTGGGGTTGCATTCTTGCACTAAGCTCCAAGTTGTGAAAACGTTGCTCAATTGAATAATACATGCGTGTTTGTCAATCGGCCAAATGGCAAGGAAGATGCCTCTCTCTTTCTTTGGTATTTTTTGTATTTTTCATGTGTGTGTGTCTGCACCTGGAAGTCATGGCGACCTCTGGTGACTGACCCCTACTGGAGGCCTGGAGGATATTCAGAGAGGTGGCCGAATGAAGCCTGTCCCCACCTCCCGCCTCTGGTATTCCAAGGAGGTCTCCCATCCGATCACACCAGAGTCGACCCTGCTTAGCTTCCAGGATCAGACAAGATCAGGCTTGCCTGGGGGCTATCCAGGTCAGGGAAGGAAGATGCCTCTTGCAGTGTACTGCTGGAGTATAAACCCTTCAGCTTTCATCGGTGGTATCTATAGACCTAGCATGGGCAGCAAGACAAATATGCTTGACTCTGAGTTGTGCACGTCACCAAAGTATTGCATTTGCGGGGCACAAAATACATCCCAAAGTGCTTCCATTGCTGTCTTACCTAATTCAGGAATTCATAGCAAGTTTAAAAGTTGTGCGGTTCTTTGGATGCCATCCTTGCTGTGGTACTTGTTCCTATTTAAATTTAGACCAGCCCAATTCTGTACAGGACCTGCTGCACCATAGGGGGCATACCGGCCTCTTCTTGCGAGTGGTGCTTTGTGGCTTCGGGTGGGCCACGCACCCCGGACTGTCTTACGGGGCGGCATTTGGCACGCTGCTCAGGTGCAGCATCTTTATCAGGCTTCAGTTGGCCATGAGTCGTAAGCTCTTTTTGGAGCCCCATTGGGGGGAACAGCAGGATCAAAATGAATAAATCTCTTCTCAACTAAACCCTCCTAGGTTTTTGCTCCATCTGGCCGAGAGAACTGACGGGGTGATCGTGACCAACGATAATCTGAGAGAATTTATAGATGAATCGACGTCCTGGAGAGAAATCATTCAAAGGAGGTAAATTTTGTTTGTTTTTGTTTGCAGATTTGGGGTGGGGGGGTAACATGCCTCGTTAGCTGTAGAAAACCTCATTAAGCGTAGAATATCAAAAGGAATAGTGTGTGCACTTGCAGAAAGCAGCCACAGGGGCTACAGAGGGCAGCCACGTGGACTTTCCCGCTACAAGTGGCCTCCCCGCCCAATCTTTTTTTATTATTATTATTTTATTACATACAACATACAATAAAAAATATTGATACAGTAACAACAAAAGGGAGAAATTAACTTTCCAAACAGTATCTTGTTGACAAACATAACAACTATAGCTACATCAAACGAATAGATAATTAACATCAAAACTAAAGGTTATACAATATCAGTAACCTGCAATTTAACCTAATGAAACATGTATAGTGGCAAGGCATTTGTCCAAGGATTACGTGGCCTGTGCATCATAAACCTGTTTTGTTTAGCTAGCAAAACCTTCCATTTGTTCATCGGGCTTTGAGTGCTTTCGATTCGATTATGCTGGGCAGACCATTCAGCAATTTTGTCATCAATCAGATATTCCCATAGTTTAGTGTACCAATGGGGACAGCCTGGGTTTTCCAATTCTTTGCAATGATACACTTCGCTGCAGTTAAAAGTACCGAAATCAGTTCTCTTATCGACTTTTGGATACCCGTTTTGGGCCACAAATTAAGGAGGATTAGAGCAGGGTCTTTTGGAATCTTACAAGTTGTTAGTATTTTTATCTCTGTTAAAATCACATCCCAGAAACTTGAAATTGTGGGACAGTTCCACCAAGTATGGTAGTACTCCCACCCGATCTGCTTTTTTTTCCCTTCGGGATAAAAAATATGGGTGATATGCACCCAAAGAGAGAAGGAAAAATGTTTCCTGGGGTAATAGAACATGTCTATTTCTAGAGCAAATGCTAGATCCAGGTGGGCAGCCGTGTTGGTCTAAAGCAATAGAACAAAATTAAGAGTCCCGTGGGGCACCTTTAAGACCAGGAGTGGCCAAACTGTGGCTCGGGAGCCACATGCGGCTCTTCCACACCTATTGTGCGGCTCCCGGCAGGGCAGCTGGGGAAGCGAAATATCATTAGCAAACAAATAGCATTGGACACATAAATATCGTTATCAATATCTGATTTTACCGCTTTTGCTATTGTTTTTGGCTGTCTCCTTTAATGTTAATAAAAAGCAAATCTGCATATTTCCCAGGAAAAATTTGTAATTTTGTAATATTTGTTCATGTCTCGCGGCTCTCAAACGTCTGACATTTATTCCGTGTGGCTCTTCCATTAAGCAAGGTCGGCCACCCCCGTTTAAGACCATCAACGTTTTATTCAAGGTGAAAGAATTGAATATTACCAAAAGAACTTTATTTTTGTATTTGATTACTACTGCAAGAATGGCCTATGCGCAAAATTGGAAACAAGATAAAATACCAGAAAAATGGGACTGGATTTTAAAAAGTTGTGTTTATGGCAGAAATGGGCAAAATCACAAGAAAGCTAAATAACCAAGAGGATGAAGATTTTTTTGAAGAGTGGAAAGATTTTAAACAATACTTGGAAACCAATTGGGGTGTTACTAACAATTTATTGTGTTTTGAAGATTATTAAATGGTGTATTCTACAGCTAAATAGAATGTAATTACCTGACGATAAGATACAAGATATAGAATGTATTGAGTAAAAAATAGAGTGAATAGATAACTGGATATAAGCATTGCGGGAAGCCAAGTGAAGGGGTGGTGTAGGGGTGTAATAGAAAATGGGATATTTGATTTGTCTACTAAAATGTGGAAATGTTTGAGATGGAATGTAATATCCCAACAATAAAAGTTGTTTTAAAAAAAAAAGTTTTATTCAAGGTGTGAGTCTTTGTGTGCGTGCACACGAAGGCTCACATCTTGAATAAAACTTTGTTGGTGATAAAGGTGCCACTGGACTCTCAAGAGCAAATCATTGATGTGATGACCGGAATCTTCCAGTGGGTCGAGACAAATACTTTATAGGTCTCCATGCGGCAAATCGAAGAATCGGTCATAGCTTGATGGCTCTTCCCAAACTGATAATGTCTCTGGATGACCCGCGCAGTTTGGATGAGGAGGAACGTAAGGTGTAAGCCAGGGTAGAAGGTGTCAAAAGGGGAAGGTGGGCCAGGGATGAAAGGGTTCGGTATCCAAGCAAAATCCTGTCTTCCTGAGAAGACCCATTGATATCAATTATGCATCACGTCAAAATGGAAGAGATCCGTTTGCAATTCAGCCTCTTTGCAGTCACTTCCAAATAGGTTTCCCAAGTAGTTTTTCCGGACTGGCATACTTCCTGGGGTTACCTTTAGGTCAGGCCGTGACCTTGTGTATAAAATGCTATCTGGAGTGATGTTAAAAAGTGAAGGGTGGTTTGCGCCTGTCGTTTCTGACCACCGAACTGCCCCTCCGAGAGAGAGGACTGGGGTGCTAACAGTGGGTGGCGAAAGCCCTGTCAAGTCGCAGCTGACTGACGGCGACCCTGTAGGGTTTTCAAGGCAGAGGTGGTTGGCCATTGCCTGCCTCTGCATCGCAACCTTCGACTTCCTTGCTGGTCTCCCATCCAAATATTAACCAGGGCCGGTCCTGCTTAGCTTCTGAGATCTGATAAGATCGGGTTAGCCTGGGCCACCCATGGCAATAGGTCGATGGTTTAGAACAGAAACCTAAGGACTGCTCTCCTTACTACTCTTCTGCCTTCCCTGACCCCCTCCTGTGTTTCAGGCTGCTGCAGTACACTTTTGTTGGAGACATCTTTATGGTTCCTGATGATCCGATGGGGCGGAATGGACCGGGATTGGAAATCTTCCTCCAAGACGAGCCCCGTGTCAGGTATCGCATTTCCTTATCCTGAAGCTGTGACTTTTAAAACACTTTACCTGGTGGATCGTGCAAGGTGTTAGGAGCCTTAATGTCTAAGGCAATAAGCAATCGTACTGCATTTAACCTGCTATCGGAGTTGTTGACTTCATAATATTTGTGTATTGCCATTTGTACCCATTCTCTTACAGTTGTTTCTCTTTCCAATATTATGGGAGGTTCTCTTCCCCCCCCCTCCTGCCCTTCAAGAGAACTTTGTTATTGTTACTTCACTGTTTGCACTTTTGCACACGACAAACCACGTATTTTAAGGCTAAATGTAACTGGGGCAGCCTTTGCAGGGCTGAAAAGTTATGCGAGTTGCAAAAAGGCAGTAGGTCAGGACAAGCAGCGGCTTTGCAGGAGGATGTGTTTATCTTCCGTTTCCACAGCTGGCTCACGGTCATCACACAGCATGGGGGGGGGGGGGCGTGTGTAAAACTGGGTCAGAACTTTGAGATAAACAAGGCAGGCCTCGGTCATGTCCTCTGAGGTTTAGATTGTGGTGGTTTTCACACCAGTGAGGCAGATCGCATGGCGTCATGAGGGTGCAACAGAGATGGCGTTTCACTTAGAGCCAATCAGTTGGTGTCTGACCCGGGGAGATAAGCAAGATCTATGTCACTGGGTATACCCACAGCAAGATTGATGTGACTCTCTGTGCTGCTTGGTGGATTCCGCTGTTCGTAAAATGATACCTGATCTGAAACTTACATATGTTCAACTGCTGTAGTGGTTTGTGGCATTTGAAGGGGAGAAAGTACTGCCATTCAGTGTTTCAGGATATTTCTATAACAAAACTCTGTGGCGCTTTGGAGCTCGATGTAGCTTCCCGATGGTCGAACACCAGTCGTTTAGGTGTAGCTGGCCAAGAGCTTAAGACGCTGAACTGCAGGGTGTGGAAGGTCAGTAGTTCAGCAGTTCTAGACTCGGGTGCCGCATGACGGAGTGAGCTCCCATCTCTAGTTCCAGCTTTTGCCAACCTAGCAGTTCGAAAGCAGGAAATTGCAAGTAGATAAATAGGTACCACTTTGGTGGGAAGGTAACAGCGTTCCGTGCGCCTTGGTGTTTAGTCATGCCGGCCACATGACCACGGAAACGTCTTCGGACAGCGCTGGCTCTTCGGCTTTGAAACGGAGATGAGCACCGCATCCCTAGAGTAAGATTCGACTGGCTTTCGAGCGAGGGAAACCTTTACCTTTACAACGGAGGAGGGCAAAGGCTACAGTGGAGGAGGGGGCCGTGGGTCCACGTTTTACCTTTTCTTCTTTATACTGTGTAAAAAAAAGGTTTAAGGGGAAGGGTTGGGTTTAGAGGCAGTATGGCACAGAACCCTCACCCCTAATTTTATCTCCCCCATTCTGGAATCTGGGGCTTAAAACGTCTTGGGTTTGTGTGATGAAGATCAGAGGAAAAGCGCATTCCCTGATGCTGTTTAATCGCCCAGCCAGGGATCTCTGTGCATCAAAGTTGTCTCTTTTGCTTGGAGGGTGGGTGGGGTTGGGGGAATTTGTGCTTCATGGTTCACGTGTGCTAACCCTGATCCTCCCCTCCAGGGTACTGCACACTGAATGGCCTGACCATTCTTTTGTTCTTGAACTTACAAAATAATATCGGTCGGCATATCTGGGAAGTCCACAGATTTAAACAAAACCCTCTACTGAGTAACTTTGATTTGGTGGCCTACTGATACCGGGTTAAAGACGACATGCCTGTTGGAGTAATTCTGAGCGTTTGTAGTACCTTAGTGTTCAAAGTCCTTCATGTTTATCAGCAGCGAAACGGATTGAAATATACAGCTGTCCTGTGGTTTCCTATGCGTTTTTAGTGGCTTTTTACATTGTGACATTGTTTTAATTGTGAGCCACCCTGGAGCAGGACTCTAAAGAGGTGGCCTAGACATATCCTGAATAAATATTATGGAGGAGACACATAAGGTAATTTGTGATCCAGAGAACGACAGGAGGGAAATGAAATAGAACGTGACTATAGATAGTTCTCTAGATGCTCTAGTTCCCAGTTCATTGAAAAGGGGCCCTTTTGATTCCACCTGGTGGTCCTGACAGATTCATATGAAACTGTCGCTGCCTGTGTGAATTTTATTGTTTGTCATTTTAATGTGATTTTATTGCAGCGAGTCTTGGACTCGGTTTCTCGTGATCCGCCCTGAGCCCGCTTTGGGGAGGGCGGAATAAAAATCTCAAAAATAAATAACTAAGATGGACTGTAGCGGGTTAGGCAAGTGTGAGTTGAGCAAAGATTATGTTTAAGGCAACAGGTTGTTGGTGTACGTTGTATTTAGTAATTGGCCCTTTCTTTGTTCCTTCCATGGTGTGGCTTTATTGGCCGCAGCCTTAAGCCTACACACACTAATGTAAAGAGAAATTTTAAAAGTCTTCTTTTTCCCTTCTGAGCTTAAACTCATCCTTCTCGAACAATGGAGTTATCCACCTCTTTCTATCTTCACTAAATAAAGGGCATTCGAGGATAGTAATTGGTCTTAACTTGTTGTTGGTGGCGCTAAGAGGGAAAACATAAAAGCCCAACTAGCGAGGTTCAAGAGTGATCGGGCACCAGAACAATGCCCGGGGTGTGTGTGTGTGGCTCACTTAGCTGCCAGGGCCTCAATTTGGCACAGATATTATGAGCAAAACATGTTGTCGAAGGCTTTCACGGCCGGAGTTCATTAGCTGTTGTAGATTTCCTTCTCACCTTGACACAGAGAGTACTCCATCTTTCTGTGTTATACCTCTGAGGATGCCAGTCACAGCTGCTGGCGAAACGTCAGGTCCTACAATGCCAAGACCACGGCCATACAGCCCGAAAAAACCAAAGCAGCTAATTATCAGCAAATTCTCATAATTAGCTGGGCATATTAATGTGAATAGAATAATTTTAAATGTAGCACCCACTGATTCGAGACCCTGTTGCCAGTTGGGGTGAGGCAGATGCTGTAGATGCGAAACAAGGTTACGTGTCAGCAAGAAAACAGAAGCCGTAATCTTACATAAACTGCACAGATCTCACCCAGATGTTAAAGAGAGTTGCTTGGGAGGGCTTGTTGTATAGGTCTTTGATAGGAAGTGGGTGGCCACAAGGGACAAGGGACCCTCTTCTGTAGCATTCCGTCAGTTTTGGGACACTCACCCACCACCATCTGCATCTGCCAGGAGAGCCAGTTTGGTGTAGTGGTCAACAGTGGCAGACTCTAATCTGGGAGAACTGGGTTCGATTCCCCACTCCTCCACTTGAAGCCATCTGGGTGACCTTGGGCCAGCCACAGTTCTTTCAGAGCTCTCTCAGCCCCTAAAAACAAGTCTAGATGATCACTAACATAATGCCAAGAGCTAGAACTTGTGGCTGCCAGACAATCTTCGGATCTCCTGGCTATTCTGCACACAGTTCCGTACAATAATTAATTATGTGTTACTTAGTTACTTTGCATTGTGCCTTTTTTTCTTGAGCAGGCTGGTTACTGATCAGAGTCCAGTAGCACATTAGAGACCAGCCAGGTTTTTCAGGGTATGAGCTATCAAGAGAGCCAAAGCTCCCTTTGATATCTCACGAAAGGAGCTCTGACTCTCGGAAACGTATACCCCGAAAACCTTGTCAGTCTCCAAGGCGCTACTGAGCTCAGATGTAGTGTGTGTCGGTGCGGTTCTCCCAAGGCCTTTCATGCCAATAACCAACTCCTCCTCTTGTAAAAGAAAATTACTTTAGTGCTGTTACTGCTGTTGGCTTTTATTGGCCGATTCTGTGGTGGCTCAAGTGGTTAAGACGCTGAACTGCAGGCTGTGGAAGGTTAGTAGTTCAGCAGTTCGAGACCCGGGTGCCGCATGACGGAGTGAGCTCCCGTCTCTAGTTCCAGCTCCTGCCAACCTAGCAGTTTGAAAGCAGGAAATTGCAAGTAGGTAAATAGGTACCACTTCGGTGGGAAGGGAACAGCATTCCATGCACCTTGGTGTTTAGTCATGCCGGCCACATGACCACGGAAACGTCTTCGGACAGCGCTGGCTCTTCAGCTTTGAAACAGAGATGAGCACCGCAACCCTAGAGTCGGATTCGACTGGCTTTCGAGCAAGGGAACCTTTACTTTTACCTTTTTTCCTGCGATTTTACTTTCGCGCACCTCCTTGATGGCCCTACCAAAACAAAGCGGTTTGAAAAGACTGTGAAATCCTGGGTTGGGTGTGGGTCCACTTATATTTATTTATTTATTTATTGGATTTCTTTCCAGCCTGAGCTGGGAAGAAATTTTACATGAAAACATGTAAAATACGTAAAATAAATAAGTTACATTAAAAACATAATTACAGTTAAAACAATTCAGCCATAAAAGTACTAGTAGTTGTTGTTGTCATCAGTTTGGGGGTGGCGGCCATCGTTCAATGTTCTTAGCTCACCGTCAGCTTGCCGTCTTCATTTTTGATGGTTCTTGACGGAATTGATGTCCTTTGGGCTGTCGGTGAAAATTCCAGGAGTCCAGGACCTCTCTCATTCCGTTGTTGGTTGTTAGCTATTGATGGCGGTGGCCCCTGAAAGACTGGTGGAAGATCTCTGTTTTACAGGCCCTGCGGCACTGTAAAAGGTCCCACAGGGCCCTAATCTCCTCTGGGAGTTCATTCCACCAGAGTGGGGCCGCCACCGAGAAAGCCCTGGTCCTTGACAGCTTAGCCTCCTTAAGACCTGGGGGTGGGGGGCCCAGCCGGTTCTGAGCGCCTGATCGTAGTGCTCTCTGGGGAACATGTGGGGGAAGAGACACTGATTAAACTCATAAATCTGTAGGGAGGGGGATTTTGGATTCTCTCGTTTTCATACTCGTCTGAAGGAGCTTAAACTAGATATCATTCCTTGTGTTCCTCAGGGGCATCCCATCCCATAACGGCCTGGCAAGTGGAAAGCTTCCTCGTCCTGGGAAACCACACTTCCTCACGCAGCCCAGCAGTAGCGAACAATCGGCAAACGGCTCGTTATCCTTCTCGCTGTTCCCACCAACACCCCTGCCGAACACAGCGATCCCCCCACATCCAAGATCCGCCGCAGAAACAAGCCACTTAAAAGAAGCCTTGAAAAAAATATTCCCTACCTCTGAGCAGAGGGCGAAGATTGAGGAAATACTTGTGCAGCATCCCCACATGAGAGACATGAACGCACTCTCTGCCATGGTACTTGATTAAGGGCGATGAGCCACGACCCTCGAATTTGCAGTTTGGATTGTTTAATATAAAGATGATTCTAAGCTGGTGCCAGGCCATCTGTGAATAGCCAAAGCTTAATCCTTTTTGTATAAAACCATTGTGAATATTCAAAGGATGTGCGGATACCAGCTTCTCCTTTTTTTCTTACTCATTTAAATTATATTGCTTTTATGACTTTGTATTGATGTTTCAAAAGAGAACAAATCTTTATTTCTGACTGGCTTGCAGTTGTTTACTAAAGCAGTCCTAAATTGCCTGTGAAAGGATAAGATCCGATATCAGGTCTAGGTTCTACTCGGAAGTGACTTCACACCTGCAGTTCAAGTAAATGGACTGTATGTCGGGGGTTAAGAACATAAGAGGAGCCAATGTTGGATCGGGCCAGTGGCCCATCCAGTCCAACACTCTGTCACACAGTGGCCAAACATACCAGGTGCCATCAGGAGGTCCAGCAGTGGGGACACTAGAAGCCCTCCCACTGTTGCCCTCCCCCAAGCACCAAGAACACAGAGCATCACTTGCCCCAGACCGAGAGTCCCTATCTATACCTTGTGGCTAATAGCCACTGATGGACCTCTGCTTGTTTCCACTGTTAACTAAAAATGCCTGTTAGTGCAAGTGATCCATGAAGATTCATCCGTGAGAAGAGGATGGTAGTTAAGCACATTCTGGAATCCAGATGGTAAGTGCCGAGGTCTCCATCTTAAGTGAAAAAAATCTGCCTTACAGTTACCCGTGAGATCGTCCTCCTATTGGGCAGCCTTCTGTGATGCAGCAGAGCTGAAACACAGATGAAAGGTGAGATAATGTTCATGCACTGCTGCCAGTTCCGTGGGTAGACCTGTGGTCTGACTTGGAACGGTAGCTTCTGTCGTTAGATTCTTTGCTAGTTATCAGTTTTAAAAACTGTAGGAGGAAACATCTCTTCCCAGTTTTATGTCGGGGCGGTCCCCTCTCCTTCCAGCCTACATCACCCGAGTGTCTTACACTGTGAAAGGTGTAGGTGCCCAGAGCACATGGATCTTCTCCCTTTGTCGCAGCCACAAGGCGTTTCATTTGTTTTGTAGGACTGACGTCAGACCACCCTTCTTGAAAACTAATTTTAATGATTAAGGGTTTCGTATTTGGATTAATCTTGCAGCACATTGTCAGACTCTTGGACAAAGTTACTCTCGGCGACACTCACTGGAAGCGATTTGTTTATTGTAGAATACAGATGTTACAAGCTAAGAACATCCTTGAGTCAGAACTGAGGTTCTGGTGTGAAACCCCCCCCCCCAATTATACATGGTTCAGAGGTAGCACCCTCCAATTACACTGCCCATTCATTCCCTCCGAACAAGCGCACTTCCAAAAAAAAAACACCCATGAATCACCCATTAGTTACTTAAGATAAGGCGGGGTAAGCACAGACCAAGGCCATCTGGCCATCATCCCTGGGAAAGGGAGAGGCAGCTTCAGAAATGTTACATGAGATGTAAGGTAAAGGTAAAGGTTCCCTTGCTCGAAAGCCAGTCGAGTCCGACTCTAGGGTTGCGGTGCTCATCTCCACTTCAAAGCCGAAGAGCCAGCGCTGTCCAAAGACGTTTCCGTGGTCATGTGGCCGGCATGACTAAACACCAAAGCACACGGAATGCTGTTACCTTCCCACCGAAGTGGTACCTATTTATCTACTTGCAATTTCTTGCTTTCGAACTGCTAGGTTGGCAGGAGCTGGAACTAGAGATGGGAGCTCACTCCGTCATGCAGCACACTCGGGTCTCGAACTGCTGAACTACCAACCTTCCACAGCCTGCAGCTCAGCGTCTTAACCACTTGAGCCACCGCAGCCATTCTCACTCTCACACATTCACACTCCCCCTCTGGAATTTCCCCAACAGTATGGCAAAACGAGTTTGACACACGTGTCTGCAAGCGGGCTCACAGCTGGATGTAAACATTAGATGGGGGGGGGGTGAAGAATCACAACATGCAGCATATTTAGAACAGGTCCTAAACGAATACGTTGCTTATGCCTTTAAAAGAAGGCCTCTGCCATCAAACCACATCCCAATAAGCTTGACACGGTGAACACCGTTTGTTGATATGCTGGTGTGCACACAGCTAAAAGGGAGCTGCGGTGGCTCAAGTGGTTAAGATGCTGAACTGCAGGCTGTGGAAGGTCAGTAGTTCAGCAGTTCGAGACCCGAGTGTGCCGCATGACGGAGTGAGCTCCCGTCTCTAGTTCCAGCTCCTGCCAACCTAGCAGTTTGAAAGCAAGAAACTGCAAGGAGATAAATAGGTACCGCTTCGGTGGGAAGGTAACAGCGTTCTGTGCGCCTCGGTGTTTAGTCATGCCGGCCACATGACCACGGAAACGTCTTTGGACAGCGCTGGCTCTTCGGCTTTGAAACGGAGATGAGCACCGCAACCCTAGAGTCGGATTCGACTGGCTTTCGAGCAAGGGAACCTTTACCTTTACCTTACACAGCTAAAATATTTAGGGGTCAACAAGTGCAATTTCTGAAGGGCCGACTCAATCTTCCATGCCCAAGCTGAGTTCTTGGTCAAACACCGCACTAGAGGGAGCAGGTGACTTTTTCAAGAGAACACTATCCCACCCCCTTTCTTCCCATTGCTTTTGCTGTTCTCCCTCTGTCATGGAAAAACACTGCAGAATAAGCCTCTTGCGGGAGTTTTAGCTCTTCAGGAATTCCCCTGCGGCTCCCAGAATGACGGAGAGATAAACTGGTCTGTTTAACCACAGAAGTGTCTAGCAGCTGTTTCCGTTTTTATTTCCTTATCGTCACTGAACAAAAAAGAATTTGTGCGCGCACACACACAAAAAAGCTAGCTCCACACTGAATATATTAGATCACACAAGTGTCTGTTGAATTTTGCTGGGTGTTGGTATACAAAAGCCTCTGTACGGAGATCTCAGTTGGGTGACAGCTATCACATTGGTCAATTAAGAAGCTCTAGTTCAGTGGTGGCGAACCTATGGCACGGGTGCCAGAGGTGGCACTCAGAGCCCTCTCTGTGGGCATGTGTGCCATCGCCCCAGCCAGGCCCAGACCATCATTAAAGTGTCGAATTCTCTGCCAAATAATTTTAAGTAAATGAAAGCATTTGGGATTGCTTTCCTTACTTTGTTTGGATCATCTTAAGTTAATGTATGAATTGTTTTTTCTAAAGTAAAACCTCAGTATTCAGGTTAAATTGCCATGTTGGCACTTTGCGATAAATAAGTGGGTTTTGGGTCGCAGTTTGGGCACTCGGTCTCTAAAAGGTTCGCCATCACTGCTCTAGTTAATGGTGACATGTCAGCCAAGCAAGCCTTAATGGGTCGTGAAGTAAAGGGGGAAAGGGGAGCTGTCTATACTAAGGGTGGGGGTGAGGGCTGTTTGCACTCAGCAAAGGTGGGCTGACTCAAGTTGTGTGTGGCCTACTGTCTCATTCATAAGAAGTTCCTGGGTCCACTGCACTTCTGATTTACAAAGCGAGTGTATATCCTGACTGTGTTTAAGGTACATCAGATCTGGCTTTAAGTGGGCCTGTTTGCTTAGGAAGAATAAGCATCTTACTTTGAAAGAATCACACCGAACAAAACCTGTTCGAAGAGTGAAAGTAATGCTTCCTGGACCAATCACATGAGGATTCCTAGCCAACCAGATGACATCCAAACTTAATTGTTGTGGGGAGGGGAAGGGAAAGGGATTGTAAGCCACTCTGAGACCAATGCTCCCTCTAAGCTGTGGAGTCCTGTGAGCAAAAATTCTCCTTTGTGAGCCACTGGCATTAAATTGGTGAGTGAGCAATTTAGCTACTGCATAAATTAGTTTGCTCTGGAGCCATCCTTCCTGAGCTAAGACAAAAATGTGTGAGCCGGAGGCTAAAAAACTGAGCTAGCTCACACTAACTCATCTTAGAGGGAACACTGTCTGAGACTCCTTCAGGTAGTGAAGGGCAGGGTATAAATTTAATCTCTGCTTCTGAATTCCAAAGTGGCTGTTCACTTTGAATTAAGGCAATTTGTGACTTTATTGTCATGGAATGCCACTTTCACTATTCATTCCCTCCCAGTAATGTGAGGCCTTTTGCATAACAGCCCTACCCACAGTGTGAAATGTGCTTCCTTTTTTGGTTCAGCCCAAAATGAGAACCAAAAAATCAAAACGAATGAAGTCAGTGGGGTTGGATCTGATGAACCAGGAACCTCTGTGTAACATCCCGATCTATTCCTTAGGAGTTTGGGGGGTCAGGTGGGTGCAAGAAGGAGAGGCCATTCTGTGAACTTTTTCCACTCGTGGTGTGTTAGTTCCAGCTCAGTGGAATAATTTGGGTACAGCTGAAACATCTGATGAATGAATGGCAACGGATCCCTACTGTTCTGGAAACCCTGGCACCAGTGTTCCCTCTAAGCTGAGTTAGTGTGAGCTAGCTCTCAGTTTTTAGCCTCCGGCTCACACATTTTTGTCTTCGCTCGGGAAGGAGGGCTCCAGAGCAAACTAATGTATGCAGCAGCCAAATCGCTCGCTCACAACTTTAATGCCGGTGCCTCACAAAGTAGAATTTTTGCTCACAAGACTCCACAGCTTAGAGGGAGCGTTGCCCGGCACTCCTTCAGAGTTTGTCAGGTGTTCCTCAGCGAGGTGGTCAGTGATAGCGAACAAAGTTGGGGAGCGGTGGTGCAGGCAGTACAACGCCTGCAAGTAACATCAATAGCGAACAGCCACAATGGTTGTTCGAGTCCCCACCGCAGCCGGAGTGAGCTCCCGGCCCCCAGTCCCAGCTCCTGCCAACCCAGCGGATCGAAAGCATAGCAAGTAAACAAATGGGTACCTGCCCTAGGTGGCAGGGGGCACCCCCCTCCTGGTTCCGTGCCAGGAGTGTTGTCGGCGGCGGCGATAGCATCGGCGGTAAGAACAATGGCGGCGGAGAAACTGACGATCCGAGGTTGCGGCGACCTGATCAGATGGAGGCGGAGTTGAGGCGACGCAACGGTGAGACGACGCAGCACGGCAGGAGCCCAACGGGACGTAAGCCGGAAGCTGTAGTCCGAAGCAGTTGCGCGCCAGAGGAGGAAGTCACCAGGAGCCTGCCTGAGATGGTCGCCAGTCATCCGAGACGCCAGGAACAGCGCCCGTAGCCCGCCGGGTGAGGAGGAAAAAACGTGCCGCATGGGTGCTGATAGGTAACCTCTTCCCCCTGTGAAATTGTGGCCCTAGGTAGGTAATTAACTACATAAGTAGTACAGCTGTAAACCGCTCTGAGACCCCCTAGGGGTCATGGGCGGTATAGAAATTGAACGTAATGTAAAAAATAAAAGTTCCCTAAAAGACGTTTGTTCCTGGGGGGAGGCCCATAGCTCAATTTTATCATGCATGCAGAAACTGCCAGTATCTCCAGTTAAAGGATCTCAGGAAGGTGGTGGTGGAGAAGCTGTTGCCATGCAGAGCAGACAACAGTATGTGAAATGGTTCCTCTCTGTGGCACTCCCCATGTCTTTCAGGGAAGTGGCAAGTGCCCAGTGGGGACTGTGGTTGGCAGTTGGTCCCCACCTTGAAACAGTCACGGCCAGGGCTATTTTGGGGCAGGAACGCACAGGAACGGAGTTCCGGCTGGCTTCCAAGTTGGCCACGCCCAGCAGGAACTCATTAGCATAATAGGCTACACCCAAAAGCAGGAACTCATTAGGATTGGCTACATTAGGGGTGTGTGGCCTAACATGCAAAGGAGTTCCTGCTACAAAAAAGCCCTGGGTTTGGACAACAAACAAGGTAAGCAGAATAAGAAGCAAAAGGTGGGTGTGGCCGGATGAGCACACTTCTGGTAACGTGGGGGTGTGGCCTAATATGCCAATGAGCTGTGCTGTCAGGGGTGTGGCCTAATATGCTAATGAGTTTCTGCTGTTGGGTGTGGCCTATTATGCTAATGAGTTCCTGCTGGGCTTTATCTACAAAAAGAGCCCTGGCACGGGTAAGCTGCGAGCCTCCATGAGGTACAGGCCCCATATGCCAGGGATGGAAGTAAATGTGGTACTCCGGGCTAATGGCTCTCTGCAAGCTGCAGAGGCTCTCTGCAACCTGCAGGATGAGTACCGCCATTCTGAGGTCACCCAGAGTGGGAATTTGAACCAAGGCCAGTTTGGTGTAGTGGTTAAGTGTGCAGACTCTAATCTGGGAGAACCGGGTTTGATTCCCCACTCCTCCACTTGCACCTGCTGATGTGACCTTGGGTCAGTCACAAGCTCTGGCACAGCTGTTCCTGAAAGAGCAGTTTCTGTCAGAGCTCTCTCAGCCCCACCCACCTCACAGGGTGTCTGTTGTGGGGAGGGGAAGGGAAAGGAGTTTGTAAGCCGCTCTGAGACTCCCTTGGGTAGTGAAGGGCGGGGTATAAATCCAATCTCTTCTTCTTCTTCTTCTAACGACATACTTTTATCTCATATTGTGTGCTTGCGTGTGTGTAAACAATGGAAAAACCATTAAAGGTCTTTGGGCAGATAAACATAATGTGACCAAGGTTCAGTTTTCAGTTTTGTCGATCTGCGGGACTATTTTGTGTGTTTCCTTCTATGCTTGTCTGCTGGAAAAAAAAATGTCTGATGGCTTAATTCAGCGAAGAGCTGCATTCTGTTATTTTCTTCCTGATCTTGAGCGAGATCGGCAGTTTCATTCACAAAGCAGCTTGTCCAAGTATTTGGTTAAGCTAATTAACAAAACTGGCCCAGTTCCAAGGACTCTGACGTTGCTGGTTGGTGGGCCAGGCTACTGGAGATTGGGCTGTGGAAGCTTCCGTAAACCAGGACAAAGTCAGTTGTCGCCCTACCACGTTTATGAGGTGATAATGCATCAAGCTTCTAAATCTGAAGTGTTCATAGGAATGGAGTCTGGAGCTACAGAACTGGTGTGCCTTTGTGCACTGCATAATGGGTACATTCCAACAGCAGAATGCCATTCAGGTGAAACAACAATTGCATTGCATTTCTGTCTCCCCGTGTCATTTTAGCAGGTAATCCAGTTACAGTACAAGACGATGAATGTTACGCAGAGTATGAATGTTACGCAGAGTATGTGCAGTGCAAACAGCCAGGCTAAAAGTTTTGATTGCTAATGGAGACACATACTTTAGAAGAAGTGAAGCACTGCAGGAGTGTTTGGGCTGGCTGTGGTGGTTATTTATAATCACTGTATCTAATAATAAACTTGCTGGCTAGTCTCTGTATGGGTGATGGAAGCAGCAAAACTGGGCTACCCACAGACAAGGTGAGGGATCTGCATAATTCCCAGGTATGCAGGAAAAATATTAATTTGCACATTAGAAGAGAGAAGGAGAGAAGAGATTGGATTTATACCCTGCCCTTCACTACCCCAAGGAGTCTCAGAGCGGCTTACACTCTTCTTTCCCATCCCCTCCCCGCAACAGACACCCTGTGAGGTAGGTGGGGCTGAGAGAGCTCTTGACAGAAACTGCTCTTTCAAGAACAGCTCTGACAGAACTATGGCTTGCCCAAGGTCATCCAGCAGCTGCGAGGGGAGGAGTGGGGAATCAAACCCAGTTCTCCCAGATTAGAGTCTGCGCACTTAACCACGACACCAAACTGGCTCTACAAAGATATCCCTAATGAACTGGTCTGATGAGAACTAACACGCTCCATGAATAATGGAATGTTCAGAGGAACTGAACAACAGTGATGGGGTGGGAAGAGGAAAGGGGTAAATTGTTCTGTTCGAGCCACTGAGAGCTTAGAGGGACCATGCAGGGTAAAATTTTCAAATTGTGCTCCTGAAACGTCTCACAAAACACAGGTGTGTGTGTGTATATAATGTTTTCACCAAAACATTTTTAATGTAATATTTACATAATGTATATTGTTGAATACACGTTTTATATAGTAGCACATTTTCCTCCCTCCGTGGAGTTTAGGGTGGCAGGCGCAGTTTCTCCGTCTTCTGTTTTGCCCTCATAACAGCCCTGTGGAAGAATGTGACTGGCTCAGAGTCGTACAATGAAGGGTTATGGGCTGAATGGGGAATTGAACTAAAGTCTCTCAGCACGTAATCTGGTAAGCTGTTTGTGTTACACCACATTGGTTCAGCGGCGGTATACTGACACCATACCTCAAAAACTTATTATATAATACAAGCATTGTCAACTGCAAGATTACAGTGTAATTGACCAAGGGCAGACATCACTTCCAAGCAAATACGCATTCCAGGACAAAGCTAACATGGTATAATTGAACATCAAAATAAAAAAAGAAAACTAGGGCCCCGGTCACACGGGTAGGAGAATGCGGGGGGAGGGGAGCGTGGCTATTTGCCCCGGTGCAAAATAACGTGCGGTTGCGCAATCAGACGTCCCCTCGAGATCCCGTCGAGGTCCCGTGGTTAGGGAGGAGGTGCCAATCACACAATGCGGCGAAGAAGCGGCACGGCGCGGTAAATGGGGCTGTGTTTTGGTTTTAAACTGAAGTGTGCGCATGCGCCGTTGGGTGCTTGTGCGCATCTCGTGGAGACTTGGAAAAAAACCCTATTTATCTACTTGCAATTTCCGCCTATCTTCCGTCTCAGTAGCGTGGCTACTGCTCCGTGTGACCGCAGCCTAGGAGTATCAAACTGACTATTTACCTGAACAGTCCCTCTTCTGTAGCCTAAGGTGTCTTCCTTTTAAAAATTATCTCAGTTCCTATTCAAGATAGGCGAGATCCAGCTTTACTTGTAATAAACTTAGTTGTAGTTATGTAGACTCCATGTGCTCTAAATCTTCCCATTCTATACCCCCCAAAAAAAATCACCGTAATGATTTCATGTTTTAGTGTGTGTGTTTCTTTAAATGTTGACTGCAGTAATATGAGAAGAGTGACAGAGGGAGACAAGTATGATGTGATTGGCTGATGACTGAGAGTATGGTAGGAGGGGTGTCTACGAGAAAGATTCTGTGTGTGGTTTGAAGAGAGAGCATAGTCTGTGACTATGGGAGTTTTTGAGTTTATTCTGTGTGAATAAGACAAACAGTTTAGTCTGTGTGAATATGAGTTTTGAGTCTATTCTGTGTGAATAAGACAAAGAGTTGACTATAGCCTGTGTGGCTATATATATATATGAGAGAGAGAGAGATTAGACTGAGTGTCTACGCCTGTCAGAGTGGAGTTTTGAGAGTTTGAGGGACTGTTTGTGACACCAAGCTTTGCCAGTTATATTTACAAGTTCCTTTCATCAGCAACGGTTCAAAATAACCAGAAACCTATTTTGTTCTTTATTAAATAAATCATTTTTTGTTTAAACTTATCCCAGCAATCAGAATAGTCCTTCTTCAGGGCCACATAGTCCTCTGAAGTGCCCAGACCCTAGGTCATTCTACCAAAAGAGAGAGATTTGGATTTTTTAATTCCTGGTGGCAGCAGAAATCTACCAAGTTTAGGTACACAGAGAGTGTTTTAAAGATTTCCCAAGTCTCCCCAAGAAGCGAGGATGCCCCAATCACCTTTGCTTGTTCTAAGACTTACCAAGTTGTCATATCTAAATTGGAAACTTGAATAAACTGTCTTTTGTACCAGGGATTCTCCAGAGCGTTGGACAGAGAAAAGCTCTTCCCAACACTTGCTGCAAAAGCCATTTAGCAGGAGATGCCTGGGATCTTTAGCATGCGAAGCATGAGCCAGTACCTCTTCCTGGTATAAAGTTCACTATACTGGACTAAGGGCCAACATTTCTTAGACCGATTTCATTTGCTTGTACATGTGAAATCACAGCTATAAAAGACAGGCGCCCCCAAGAGCTTGGGCAGGAGAAATGCATCCCCAGCCCTTACTTCCTTCCCTTTTTCATGTTTGGTTTGCTCCCTAGGTGCCCAGCATGGTAGCCAAGTTCTTGTGAGTCAAGCTACAAGGTTAGCCCAATATTATCTACTTTGACTGGCAGCAGCTGTCCAAGGTCTCAGGCAATGTGTTTTTCAAGCAGGGCCGGCCCGCTCACTAGGCGAACTAGACTTTCGCCTAGAGCAGGCCGATCATGAAGGCGCCAAACTGCACACACCCCGCCAAAAGCCCTGCATGCTGCCCCCTGACCCCAGCCGCTGCTGCCAGCTCTCCCCTCCCCGGCCGTCTTGATCCTGAACTGCCCTGATGGCCACCCCCCCAAAAGCCCCTGCCCCACCAAAAACAGCTGTAGAATGGTAGACAGTGCTAAAATAGCGCAAAAGGAAAAAATGTGCTCGGAATCCACAGCATGCCCCTTCCTGCCAGCGTGCTTCGTCTTCTGCCCCTGCCTCCTCCCTCCTGCTAAGCGTGCCCCTTCCCGCCGGGCCGCGGTCACGGGGGCACCATGGAACCGGCACTGACTTGCAAGCGGAGCCCCAGCCTGTGCCTGGCCGACCTGTCCACTCTGTACGTGGGAGGAGGGGCAGCAGCGCCATCGGCTTCCCCCACCTGCCCCCACTGAGACCTAGTCGCTAGAAAAAGCACCCAGAAGCCCATGTTCAGGGAAATGGGGGAGGCGGTGCCTGAGACGGAAACCTGAGCCATTCTCTGCAAGCAACCAGGGTGGCTTTTGGGGAAAACGGAAAAAATAGAAATCTTGCCCACCCCCTTCGGGCCCGAGCACATGGCGGCGGCGCTCAAGTTGGGTGTGGAGAGCCCCGCCTCCTCCTATGGGGCGGCGAGGCGGGAGCCGGTGCTGTGGTGGGAGCGGGCCGAGCCTCCCCAGGTGCCGCCGCCGACCAGCTCACCTAGGTTCATCTCCTCAGCTGGCGCCTATGGGGCGGGTGGGGAGGCCCCGGCAGCTGCCGTCTTTCCGACCCTGTATGAACCCCCGCTGCTGCTGCTCACTGGGCAGATGCGCCTGGGGCTGGCCGTGGCGGTGGCAGCTGTTCTACAGGCGCATTGAGCCTTTCTGCGTCTCCTCAGCGGCTGCCTCCAAGGTGCCCTTCAGCCCCGTGCCGTTGGCCTACCTAGCAGCGACAGCAGTCCTGCAGCAGTGGCCCCTGGTGTCGGGGGCACCCCTCCTCCTCCCCCGGTGAGGGGGGTGCCACAAGCTAGCCTCGCCTAGTGCTCAAAAATACCTCAGGCCGGCCCTGTTTCCAAGCCATGCTTCCTGAGTTCCTTTCAATTGTGGATGCCATGGATTGAAACGGGGACCGTCTGCATGGAAAGCAGAAGCAGTGGCCTCCCACGCAATTTCATAACTTCCTGCTTATAGAAAGGTGGGATTTGAGTGGCAGCGGGAAGGGCCACTCTGGTATGGCGATTCTCTCATGCCCACCCCTGCTGCACTGGATTGCTGCAACTATTTTGCCATTCCGTACTTTGCATCTAGCCACCTCAGTTTCAATCTGCATTCAAAATGGTCATAGGTCAACACAAGTCACAGTTTGCATAAAGGTAAAGGTTCCCTTGCTCGAAAACCAGTCAAGTCCGACTCTAGGGTTGCGGTGCTCATCTCCGTTTCAAAGCCGAAGAGCCAGTGCTGTCTGAAGACGTTTCCGTGGTCATGTGGCCGGCATGACTAAACGCTGAGGCGCATGGAACGCTGTTACCTTCCCACCAAAGTGGTCCCTATTTATCTACTTGCAATTTCTTGCTTTCGAACTGCTAGGATTGCAGGAGCTGGAACTAGAGACGGGAGCTCACTCCGTCTTGCGGCACCCGGGTCTTGAACTGCTGAACTACTGACCTTCCACAGCCTGCAGTTCAGCGTCTTAACCACTTGAGCCACCGCAGTAAATTCCCAGTAATTCCCAGTAAATATAAGTATAAAGCAGTAGGTAGACAATAATTAGATGAGCGGATAGATACAAGATTGTTAGGATCTTAAAATTCTTCAGTACCTAAAGCTTTCTGATGAATCTTACAAGCAGCTGCACGAAATTTCACACTAAGAGCTGTAACCTGTGGGTTTTCACCTATAAGTAGCACTCTGGCATACGCCGAATCAGAGTGACCTGGGTATCTGCTAAGCAAACGGAGAATAAACTTAGAGCGAATCTCTAAGTAAAAAGGGCAGTGAAATAAAACCTATTGTTTCAGTCTCACCAATTCCATAAGGGCAAGACCAATGTACCACCGGGGCCTTTTTAGGTCCTCCCTGCAGTACCGCAGAGGGGAGGGCTTGCCATCGGGTAAGAAAAAATGGGTCCTCCGTTGACTAGGAATCTCCAGTTGAGAGAGATAAGCAGCTGGGGCAACAACATATCTTGAACTATCTGAGGCCAGATAGGTTGGTGAGCTCTCTACATCACACTGCCACTCAGGGTCCAACAACCTTTGCTTTAAAATTTGTTTCGCCTGATTGAGCCTCGTTTCTAAAAAGGATTGAAGGGGGTTCTCTTCTCCTTCATCTAGCCACCAATTTTCTGTTGGAACAAGATGATCAGTGGTTGCTTTACAACCCCCAGGCCTTCCTAACTTCAGTTTGGCGTAGTGGTTAGGAGCGCGGACTCTAATCTGGGAGAACCGGGTTTGATTCCCCACTCCTCCACATGCAGCTGCTGGTGTGACCTTGAGTCAGTCATAAGTTCCTTCAGAGCAGTTCTCTCAAGGGCAGTCCTTGACAGAGCTCTCTCAGCCCCACCTACCTCGCAGGGTGTCTGTTGTGGGGAGGGGAAGGGAAAGGGATTGTAAACCGCTCTGAGACTCCTTCGGGTAGTGAAGGGCGGGGTATAAATCCAATCTCCTCCTCCAAAATTGGCCAAATATATATTCAAATGGCTTATTATTAGGTAATTGCCAGATATTGCTTCCAGGATAATGCATGGGAATATATGAGGCTGAGGAGAGTTTGCAGCCCTACCCAGATGCAACTGTTAAGACTGATGAAGGTTGGTATCCTGCAAAGGAAAGCAATGTTTATAAATTCTATGACATGCCAAGGACAGAAAACCAGAGCTAACCTCCTACCAGCAGGTGGCGATAGAACATTGAGAACGTTTGTGCTTTCACTTTATTTTAACATGTCACGGTCCAGAAGACTGCATCCGAGCACTTCCTTGTGCCGAGTTGAACAGAACTGGCTTAGGACGTACAAAAACTTCCCACGGTGGTCTACTGTGAAAAACTGGAACCACTAGCAGTGCAATATGTCACAAGAACCAGGAAAGACTCCCCATTCTTCTTCCTCCTCTTCATATCTATAAGGTCTTTGTGCATTTCCACACTACTTTTGAGTTGTGCTGCAGGGTTCCTTATGCTGTCCTTCTGATGGATTTCATTTTTTCAAGGGGTGGGGAAGGGATCCTTGCAGTGATGTTGTAGGAGAGTTGATCACTGGAGCAATGCACCTCCAATTCATACTGTAGTACTAAAGCGTTTGCCAATCTGGCTGAATCACTGATTCGGCCCACCCAATAATTTTGCCAACGGGTTGCCAGATGTAGCTAGGGTGAGGCCAAATTGTTTTCGTATGGTCAGCTGGCAATCATAATAGGATCCTAGAGTTGGAAGGGACTTCCAGGGTCATCTAGTCCAACCCCCTGCACAATGCAGGAAATTCACAAATACCTCTTCCAACACACCCCCGGTGACTGACTGCTGTTCCCTGCCCAGAAGATGATAAAAAACCTCCAGGATCTCAAGCCAAACTGGCCTGGAGAAAAATTGCTTCCTGACCCAAGGTGGTGATCAGCATTTTCCTGAGCATGTAAGAAAGGGCCACACGAACTAAGCACTGAGGCAACCCTTCCTGCCCTCCCTCTGAAGATCTGCCCAAGTTCACAGAATCGCCATTGCTTTCAGATGGCCATCTAGCCCCTGTTTGAAAACTTTCAAAGAGGGAGAGACCACTACCTCCTGAGGAAGCCTGTTCCACTGAGGAACTGCTCTGTCAGGAAGTTCTTCCTAATGTTTAGCCGAAAACTCTTCTGATTTAATTTCAACCCCTTGGTTCTGGTCTGAACTTCTGGGGCAACAGAAAACAACTCCGTACCATGACAGCCCTTCAAGAACTTGAAGAGGGTTATCCTATCGACTCTCAGCCGTCTCCTCTCCAGGCAAAACATACCCAGCTCCTTCAGCCTTTCCTCATAGGACTTGAGGCTTTGTTTTATGACTACCAGGGCTATTTTGGGGGCAGGAACGCACATGAACGGAGTTCCGGCTGGCTCCCAAGTTGGCCACACCCAGCAGGAACTCATTAGCATAATAGGCCCCACCCAACAGCAGAAACTCATTAGGATTGGCTACAGTAGGCGTGTGTGGCCTAACATGCAAAGGAGTTCCTGCTACAAAAAAAGCCCTGTGTTTTGTCAACAAAGAAGGTAAAGAGAATAAGAAGCAAAAGGTGGGTGTGGCTGGGTGAGCACACTTCTGGTAACACAGGGGTGTGGCCTAATATGCGAATGAGCTGTGCTGTCAGGGGTGTGGCCTAATATGCTAATGAGTTCCTGCTGTTGGGTATGGCCTATTATGCTAATGAGTTCCTGCTGGGCTTTTTCTACAAAAAAAGCCCTGATAACTACTGTACATCTTAGACATGTTTACTAACTTCTCAGTTTAGGCTTCTAAATGGGAGGAGGGAATTCTCCAGTTGCTTAGATCTGGCATGAGTATAAGTGCAAGGGGAGGGGGGGGGACTAATAGCCTTGTTTACTCTGAAGACACCAGAAAGAGATGCCAGCAGTTGCCGTCAAACGCCCAACCAACATTCCATTCGCCGCTTCAGAGAGACCTTGGCGCTCTCATAATTCATAACTTGTTATGCAATCTCTGGGATGGGGCCCCGGCTTTGGGAATGTCTCCCTTACATAACACGGCACTAAGCCTCCCTTTGCTGATGAAGTTCTTTCCAAAGAAGAATTTTCCATAATGAGAAGGGGGCGGGGGGCATCTGACTTCTGGGTTTTACTGCGGTTTGTTTTGAGTACATTCTTTATTAGAAGAACAACATAATAAAGAGACCAGATAAGTGCTCTTTTGGCTTTGGGGCTGGCAAGTGTTGTAACTTCACTCTGCCGTACTCATTTAAAAGGTTTAAGGAAAGCCCTTTGTGTGGCCCATGAGTGGGGTAAATGACTTCCTTGTTCAAGACGGCTCCCGGGTTCAGTCCCCAGCAACTCCGTTTTTAAAAACACACGGAGGAAGTCTGGGAGGGTCCTTTGTCTAAAACAGGGGCGTCAAACATGCGGCCCGGGGGCCAGATTAGGCCACCGGAGGGCTTCTATCGGGCCCGCAGTGGAACTGGCTGTCTTCTGCTTCTTCTTCCAGTTCTGCTGCTGCTGCATCATTGTAGGTTTGCAGCTTACAGATACACACCTGAACAGCATACTCAGGATTGCAACAGCACAGACATTTTGATGCAATAATTCAGAGCAAGAGGTGTCAGTTATCAGACACTGTTAAATAAACAAAATATTGCAAGAGTGCTCATGTTTTCAGCATGTTCTTATTTTAAGGGAAAAAACCCCTTTTTGTTTGTGTCCTTTATAAAGTTTATATCTTCGCTACCTGGCATTACGTTTTATGACACACATGGCCCAGCCCAACAAGGTCTCATTTATGTCAGATCCGGCCCTCATAACAAATGAGTTTGACACCTCTGGTCTAAAAGAGCTACTGCCAGTCAGATAGTATGCAGCAGTGGTGTAGTGCACGGACTCTAATCTGGGAGAACTGGGTTTGATTCCCCACTCCCCCCACATGCAGCTGCTGGTGTGACCTTGGATCAGTCCCAAATTCTCTTGGAGCTGTTCTCTCAAGGGCAGTTCTCGAAAGCGCTCTCTCAGCCCCACCTGCCTCACAGGTTGTCTGTTGTGGGGAGGGGAAGGGAAAGGAGACTGTCAGCCACTCTGAGACTCCTTCGGGTAGTGAAGGGCGGGGTATCAATCCAATCTCTCCCTCTCCTCCTTCTTCCTCCTCCTCTTTCCTTCTTCTTCTGCCTTTCCAGACCTTGGACTCACCTTGCATGAGACCCACTGGGGCTGCAACCATGTGACAGAAAGTCAGAGAACATCAGAACCACCTGCAGGGCTCTTTGTGTAGCAGGAACTCCTTTGCATATTAGGCACACACCCCTAATGTAGCCAATCCTCCGAGAGCTTACAGTAGCCCCTGTAAGAAGAGCTCTATAAGCTCTTGGAGGACTGGCCACATTAGGCAAGGTGCCAGAACTGTTACCCCAGAGATGGCAAGACCAGCACTGCAGGAAGCAAAAATCAGCGCTCAGAAAGGAAATACATCAGAAGAGAGATTGGGTTTATACCCCGCCCTTCAGGAGTCTCAGATCACCTTCAGTCTCTTTTCCCTATCCCTCCCCACAACAGACACCCTTGTGAGGTAGGTGGGGCTGAGAGAGCTCTTTCGATCACTGCTCATGAGAGAACAGCTCTGAGAGAACTTGTGACTGACCCACGGTCACACCAGCAGCTGCGTGTGGAGGAGTGGGGAATCAAACCGAGTTCTCCCAGATTAGAGTCCATGCTCCTATCCACTACACCAAACTGGTTACACCAGGAGATGTGCTGTTGTCAGGAACAAGTCTAGGGGCAATGTCATGCACTGTGAAGGACCGATCTGGATCCATTTGCTGCATCAGCTCTATACCCTGGACTGTTTGCGAGGGTTACCGTATTTTGAAAAGCAAAGAAGAGGACGTATTTCCCGACTGACTACGTCAAACAACTGATCACTGTGACCAATCTCATTTTAAACACCCATCTATTTAAGCTGAAACTTGACTCCACTTGGGGACTATAGGGCAAAACGGGTTTAGCCTCCCCACCCAAAAAGAGGGCATTTTCATCCATTTTTTAAAAAGAGCCCAAAAGAGGACTGATGCAAAAAAGAAAAGAAAAAGGAGGACCATCTGGTTGCCAGTGTTCCCTCTAAGCTGAGTCAGTGTGAGCCAGCTCACAATTGTGTAGCCTCCGGCTCACACATTGTTGTCTCAGCTCAGGAAGGAGGGCTCCAGAGGAAACTAATCTATGCAGCAGCCAAATCGCTCGCTCACAGCTTTAAGGCCAGTAGCTCACAAAGTAGCATTTTTGCTCACAAGACTCCACAGCTTAGAGGGAGCGTTGCTGGTGACCCTAGTTTTACCTGAATTGGATCGATGGGTGACAGGAATCTCTAAATCTAGGATTAAAAATAAATAAATCTGAGGCTGGCTGTGGTCATCATCATCCGTTTAGTGTAGTGGTTGGGGGGGTGGACTCTAATCTAAGAGGGCCGGGTTTGAGTCCCCACAAGCAGCTGCTGGCATGACCTTGGGTCAGCATTCAATGATGTTCACTACACTATTGCATAATAAAATAATAATAGAAGACAAAAAACAAGTGTGGTTAACAGACTCACCAATTACAACCTGCCAAAAAGCTGAAGAACACGTAATAGAGAATAATGTATACAAAGTAGCTACAGGGGGAAAGTGCAAAATGTAAACAATAGAGAACTGGTATGTGCTACAATGTCTAAATAATGGAGAACTACTAAATAATTGTGTCTGGATGTTTCCTAACAACGTTTCAAAGTCCATCCTTCATCAGGGAGTTCCCTTTAAGCTGCTGTGGTTTTCATACTCTTACTGACATGCATTGGGAACAGTAACAATTCAATACAAAATCGGACGCCAATCTCCAACATGTAATCAGCTTCAGTAGCTTCAGACTTGCAGTGGGACCTTGGGTCAGTCACAAGTTCTCTCGGAACTGTTCCCTCAAGAGCAGTTCTCTCAGATCTCTCTCACCCCAACTAGGAAAAGGAGACTGTAAACTACTCTGAGACTCTTGGGTGAATGGTGGGGTATAAATCCAATCTCTTCTCTTCTTTAATGGATCCCGCTGTTCTGTCTTGGCCCACTAGCGGAACTGGGGCCTAGTAGGAGGGCTGGTCCAATGTATAACAGAATAAAATACTGAGGGCAAAGCCAATAAAGTACATTTTAATTTTAAAATCCTGCTTTGGAGATCTTCAGAAGGATTTATTTAGAAATTCCATGATAAGGTTGCCAACTGTGGCCTGCGAAATTCCTGGATATTTGGAGACAGTGCCTGTGAAGGGGGGATTTTGAGAGGGGGTTCAACTAGAATCTATGGTATGCCATAGAGTGTGCCCACTGAAGCTGGAAATTAGTAGTAATTCCTGGAGAACTCCAGGTCCCACCTGGGGGTTAGTAACCATAGGTATAACTTTGCTTAGGATGGCGTTCTTGGTTACCCAACAGTCTGAAAACTGGAGGCTTAAATTCAATATAGTTTCAAGCAGGGCTTTTTTGTGGAAAAAGCCCAGCAGGAACTCATTAGCATAGCAGGCCACACCCAAAAGCAGAAACATATTAGCATATTAGGCCACACCCCTGACAGCACAGCTCATTGGCATATTAGGCCACACCCACATTACCAGAAGTGTAGTCATCCAGCCACACCCACATTTTGCTTCTTATTCCGTTTACCTTGTTTGTTGTCAACAACCAGGGCTTTTTTTGGAGCAGGAACTCCTTTGCATGTTAGGCCACACACCCCTAATGTAGCCAATCCTAATGAGTTTCTGCTGTTGGGTGTGGCCTATTATGCTAATGAGTTCCTGCTGGGTGTGGCCAACTGGGAAGCCAGACGGAACTCCGTTCCTGTGCGTTCCTGCCCAAAAATAGCCCTGGTTTCAAAAATATTACAAATTACATTCTCAAGCAGATTATCTGCTGATCACTGCCAAACTGCACAGTTTTATATCTAAAACACTACTTAAAAGAAAATCAAATAAGCTTCAGAAATAGCCCTGGCTGTAGCCAAATAGTCAGCTCTGTTACTGCATTACAGAAGCTAATGGATTATGAACCGATGCCAAGCTATTTCTCTGTAGCACAGAAGAGAGTAAATGGAAATTTTCTATTTCTGGGATCTGCCGGGTAGCCTGCATGTAATCAGGAGAAATGTCAAGATAACAAAGGGTGCATAGATGGCTCTGTTAATTAGGACGGATTATTTAAACGGCTGGGATCTGAATTTTGCCTTTATCTGGCGGATCAACACACACACACAGATCATCATATGAATGCAAATATGTCTTGCAGAGAATTTGCAAAGGCCCAGAGAGGGGAGAGGCTGTGGCTCAGCGGAGAGAGACAATATTTCATTGCCAGTGAAACTTAAAGAGCAGCTCCCTGCCAAAGCATTTTCCAACCACAAGACATTAAGTTCCCTGGCTAACAAGCCTGCTGAGAGGACTAAGTCTAGTGTGAGCCAAGATCTTATCAGCAACGATAGCAGCAAACCCTCAGCAAGCTGCCAAAGCCATCGGCAGACATGCACTGGCTATTGTTTAAGTTCATTTTGTGTATGGGTGTCAGCAGGGCCTTTTTTGTAGAAAAAGCCCAGCAGGAACTCATTAGCATAATAGACCACACCTAACAGCAGAAACTCATTAGCATATTAGGCCACACCGCATGTCTTCCCTTGGCTTGCCTGGGCGCCCTTCGGCTGCAGGAAGCCCGGGCAAGCTGGCCCTTGGACAGGCCAGGGAAGGCACGGGGAGGCATTTAAATGCCTCCCTGATCCTTCCAGGCCCCCCCCGGCCCGCCCGCCTTGGAGTCACCAGAGGGGGGGTCGCTCATCAGGCTTTGGCTGTAGTGGGCGTGGTCAACTCTGAAGCCAGCTGGAACTCTGTTCCTGTGCATTCCTCCCCCAAAATAGCCCTGCACAAACTTGTATGCACAAATCTACTGGTTGATTATGCAGCAATTGAGTCTTCCTAGAAGTGCCTGCTCTACTTTTTAATTTGCTAAAATGTGAATAAGACAGGAGCTGTCAAATGGCTGCTTTGGAGGGTTGACTCTTTGGGATTGGGCCATGCTGAGGCCCCTCCCCTCCCCAAACCCCACCCTCTCCCGGACCCACCCCCAAAGTCTCCAGGTATTTTCCAACCCAGAGCCAAGTCACCTGACCACTTCCACTTACTCAGAATACACTCTGAGCAGTCACCTAACCAAGACAGAACGTTCATCGTTATTGTTGTCATTTTTTTAAAGTTTCTAGCTCTCATCGATTGCAGAGGAAATTCAAATGATATTGCAATGTAGTCATTTTTTTATCCAATGGTTATCACTGTTATATTGTTACAGGCAGGGCCAGGGGTCGTTTCGTAGAAAAAGAGCTAGGGGAACTCATTAGCATAACTCATTAGCATATGCTTCACCCCCTGACATCACCGGAAGTGTCATAAGGCCACACCCCCTGAATGCGCTCGCCCGCTTCGGGAGAGAGGATCAAAGTGTAATACAAGCCTCCTGCGAGACTTGATCACACCAATCTCAACTCTCTCTTGGGTCTTGATGCCTGCCAGTCATTCCCCCTCTCTGGGGGAAGCCGCGTTGGACCAAAATACAGTCCAAACTGCTGTAAGGAACAGCCGTCCACCCTGAGCACTTACAGGGTGCGTCAAATCGCCATTTTCCCCCAACCGGAAGCGGGGGCGGGGCTTCGTCGTGTGCCCCACCCCCGCCCCTCACCCGGGGGAACGGCGATCCCCCCTGAATCGACCCCTGGGCAGGGCTATTTTTGGGCAGGAACGCACAGGAACGGAGTTGCTGGCTACTGAGTTGGCCACGCCCAGCAGGAGCTCATTAGCATAGTAGGCCCCACCCAACAGCAGAAACTCATTAGGATTGGCTACATTAGGGGTGTGTGGCCTAACATGCAAAGGAGTTACGGCTACAAAAAAAGCCCTGGGTTTTGGCAACAAACAAGGTAAACAGAATAAGAAGCAAAAGGTGGGTGTGGCTGGATGAGCACACTTCTGGTAACATGGGGTGTGGCCTAATATGCTAATGAGCTGTGCTATCGGTGTGTGGCCTAATATGCTAATGAGTTCCTGCTGTTGGGTATGGCCTATTATGCTAATGAGTTCCTGCTGGGCTTTTTCTACAAAAAAAGCCCTGGTTACAGATAGAAGAAGAATTAAGGCAGTGGAAGGGCAGAGACTGTGATCCAAAGAGGAAAAGTTGTTGTTGCTTTATTGTAATACATCTGGTGTTGGAGGAGAGTTTTTGCAGATACCATGGATCACCCAAAAAGACAAATAAGTGGGTTCTAGAGCAAACCAAGCCCGATTTCTCCCTAGAAACTAAAATGAGTCAACTGAGGCTATTGTACTTTGGTCACATTATGAGAAGACAAGACTCATTGGAAAAGACAATAATGCTAGGAAAAGTTGACAGCAGTGTTCCCTCTAAGCTGAGTGAGTGTGAGCTAGCTCACAGTTTTTAGCCTCCGGCTCATGCATTTTTGTCTTCGCTCAGGAAGGGATGGCTCCAGAGCAGACTCATTTATGCAGCAGCCAAATTGCCTCCTCACAACTTTAATGCCAGCTGCTCACAAAGTAGAATTTTTGCTCACAGGACTCCACAGCTTAAAGGGAGCCTTGGTTGACAGCAGCAGGAAAAGAGGAAGACCCGACATGAGATGGATGGACTCCCTCAAGGAAGCCACGGCCTTCAGTCTGCAAGACCTGAGCGAAGCTGTTAACAATCAGACATTCTGGAGATTATTAATTCATAGAGTTGCCATAAATTGGAAGCAACCTGACAGCATTTAACACATACACACATTGTAACATATAGCATATTATAATATGCAATATGTAATGGTATATTATATTATTGTATGATTATAAGAATATGCA
This sequence comes from Gekko japonicus, assembly GCF_001447785.1. Taxonomy (NCBI): domain Eukaryota; kingdom Metazoa; phylum Chordata; class Lepidosauria; order Squamata; family Gekkonidae; genus Gekko; species Gekko japonicus. The sequence goes on from NW_015177066.1 coordinate 197,263, forward strand.
GGAGCTGCGGTGGCTCAAGTGGTTAAGACGCTGAACTGCAGGCTGTGGATGGTCAGTAGTTCGGCAGTTCGAGACCCCGAGTGTGCCACATGACGGAGTGAGCTCCCGTCTCTAGTTGCAGCTCCTGCCAACCTAGCAGTTCGAAAGCAAGAAATTGCAAGTAGATAAATAGGTACCACTTCGGTGGGAAGGTAACAGCGTTCCGTGCACCTCGGTGTTTAGTCGTGCCAGCCACATGACTACGGAAACATCTTCGGCTTTGAAACGGAGATGAGCACTGCAGAGTCGGATGACTGGCTTTCGAGCAAGGGAACCTTTACCTTTACTTTATAAGAATATGCATCACTTTCCTTTTCTTCCAATCAGATCCCCAAGGCGGATTACAGCCACTTTGAAAAGCAACGCAATCCTCAACATTTAATACCAAATCTATAAGAAGCGTAAACATGTATCAATGTTAACAAACTTCACAGGCCAGAAGAATGCAGTGTATATGACACTTAAACCAGCCAGCAAGATCAAAGCATATATCAAAATCAGCAGCTCCAAGGTTCACCACACCAAGACCTTTAAAATGTAGTCATAAAGGCCCCTTGAAAAACAGCCGTCTTTAGCAATTGACAAAAGGCATGGTGGGATGGTGCCACGCAGGACACCCAAAGAATGGATGATAGCGGGATTTTGGAAACGGGAGATGGGAAGAGGAGTGGCAAGGCTTTGGGAGTGCATTGGCATTGCATTTAGGTGCAACGGCATGAGATGAGTATGTGGCAGGGCTTTTTTTGTAGAAAAAGCCCAGCAGGAACTCATTAGCATAATAAGCCACACCCAATAGCTGAAACTCATTAGCATATTCAACCACACCCCTGACAGCACCGCTCATTAGCATGTTAGGCCACACCCCCACATTACCAGAACTGTGGTCATCCAGCTACGCCCACCTTTTGCTTCTTATTCTCTTTACCTTGTTTGTTGTCAAAACCCAGGGCTTTCTTTGTAGCAGGAACCCTTTGTGTGTTAGACCACACGCCCCTAATGTAGCCAGTCCTAATGAGTTGCAGCTGTTGGGTGTGGTCTGTTATGCTAATGAGTTCCTGCTGGGCGTGGCCAACTCGGGAGCCAGCCGGAACTCCGTTCCTGTGCGTTCCTGCCCAAAAATAGCCCTGATATGTGGGATGTTTCACAGGAAGGGTACGATGGCCCTGGGGGGACTGTGTAAGCAACTAGGTTTTTCCGAATAAAATTCATAATCCTACTTGTAAGGGTCTTGGAATAATACTGTCAGGCAACCTGGAGGCAAAACAGGTACTGGCGTAAGCGGTCCAGCTGGAACAGGTAACTTAAGAGCAGCTTAGTCTTTTGCTTGCACAACAAATTGCTTGGGACTGCAGAGTCAGGCTGGCGTCGACCACATGGAACAACACTGGCACCCTTGTGCCGCTTGATCCCGGCTGACCTGCTGTACTGCCAACTGGCTACCTGCACTGGCAGCACACCTGCACAGGAGAGAGCGAGTCATCGGTTTCCCCCTCTTGGGTCCATCTGTTCAGATTCCCGAGTTCAAACTCTTGCTGCCTCACCTGTGTTTCCTTTGAAATACAGGCCACATTACTCATTAAAGATTGTGCCTGCCAGTCAAAAAACACAGTTTGCCACTTCAGCATTGGACTGCCTCTGCAACACGTTTGCCTGCGCCTGTTCTGGTGTTGGGACACAATAATGTTTTCTGAGGAAGGGCACTTTGCCCTTACTTCCTTCGTCTCTTTCAAAAGCATAAGTGTCTAGTTTTATTCTGCTGACAAAGACCCAGATGGAATTTACCTTTACCCACCAAAGTCTCAGGATCACAGGCCATAGAAGTAAACAGGGGTCATTTCCCGCAGGAGCGCACAGGAGCGGAGCTCCGGCAGTCAAGAGCCCAGGGGGCGGGCACATGCAACAAGCCCGACCCCCTGCTCCCAGCAGCCCTCAGTCAGAGCAAGAAGCAGCCAGGTAAGTTGCAGAGCTCCCCCCGGCCCCCCGGTCCAAAACAGTCCAGTGGCACCTTTAAGACCAGGTTTTATTCAGGTACAAGCTCTCCCTCCTCTGCGAGGACAGATCTCCATGTTCTCCCCCCCATCCAATAGCTAGCAATCCAAAAGAGTCCAGTGGAGCCTGAGCGGTGGGTGTTGCCTTCTGACACACTTCCAGTGATGTCAGGGGGCGTGGCATATGCAAATAAGTTGTGCTAATAAGTTATGCTAATGAGTTCCTGCACCTCTTTTTTTACGAAATGACCCCTGGAAGTAAATAGTGGTTTGGAATCAAGCCATGCTGTTGGATCCAGACATATCCTTCCACGAAAGTAGAAGTACCAATGGCTATGATTTAGATCCAACCCACTGTTTATATCTATACCAAATAATCCTTGGGATGATTCTTTTTCCTGTGAAAAAGAGAAGCCTAATTAAAACCATAACACTCTCTTATCTTTTCACGGTACGATCAAGCCAATATACTGGTACGCTAATAAGTATACATAATTCTGATTCAGTTGTGGCAATAACGACTCTTAATTGGGGCATCATTAAAAACCAATTACATATTTCCTGTATTAAGAAGGACCTCATTACTTTTTATATAATTATCATAATTGATTCCATTGTTCCTTTAATTGTCGCTTTTTATTTACACGTCAGATTCATTTCACGGGGACAGCTTTGGTAACCTCATTTCTTTTCTTTTTTTTAAAGTACCCATTAGGTACACTTTTATTATTTTTCATATTATACACAAACAAACATACATACAACATATAGCAAACATCCACTTACACACATAAAACATACAAAGAGATCAGTATATTTTCTTATAACTCTATTACCATATTTAAAAATTTCTATGGGTTTGCTTAAGTTTCTGTATACTCTTATCTTTTTAACATAGTTTCTATTTAACTAAAAGAGATTAATAATACCAAAAATTTCATTACTTTAAACTATGCATTTATATTGTACCAGTCAGTTTTTTCCACGTGTTTTGAAATGTTGGGTCTGTTGTCCCTCTCATCAACGATGACAGTTTGTCATTTTCAGCCATCTCCAACAGTTTATTCACATATTCTTGCTTCTTTGGTGCTTCCATTTGTTTCCAATATTAGCATATAATATTCTTGCTGCCGTAGACAGGTGTACTATCAAATATCTATCACCTTTATCAAAATCCTTTGGAAATATGTTTAGTAATAATATTTCCAGCAAAAATGGTATTTTAGTTCTCAGTATCTCTTGCATCATCTCGTGGACCCATCTCCAGTATCTCTTTGTTACATCGCAAAGCCACCACATATGATAAAATGTACCTATCTTATTTTTACATTTCCAACATTTATCTGAACATTTCTGACTTGAACCTAAGGAGCTTTTCTATCGTAAGAATTTTTGAGCCAGTTCTGGGTATATGGAGACATAGTTAAAGTACTATTAGCTTAGGTATATAGAACAGAGCTTCCGGAAGCGACTCATATGCTGACCCCATGAAATGGAGCAGGTTGTAAGGAGGAGACTGTGGGGACAAACGGGCTATTCCAACAGCACAGACTGTCCTCCCTTGAGGGCTCGGAATGTATGGAACAAACCATACAAACATCAATACTATTACCACCACTACCACCACTTCTTCTTCTTCTTGGTATTTATGGTATTTATTAAATTTCTAAACCACCCTCCCCTGGAGGGCTCAGGGTAGTGTGCAACATATTTAAGATGCAAAATATCACAGGGCGTAAATTAATTAATTTAAAACCTAATGATCAGTCATAATTCCAATAAGACCAGTGGAAGCATTAACCTTCTGTCTTGGATGGTTTTCTGCATGTGGTCATGTCCTCTAAGGGGCGGGGTCAGGGATCTTTTTGTAGAAAAAGCCCAGCAGGAACTCATTAGCATAATAGGCCACACCCAACTGCAGGAACTCATTAGCATATTGGGCCACACCCCTGACAGCACAGCTCATTAGCATACTAGGCCGCACCCCCATGTTACCAGAAGTGTGGTTATCCAGCCACACCCACCTTTTGCTTGTTATTCTGTTTACCTTGTTTGTGGTCAAAACCCAGGGCTTTTTTTGTAGCAGGAACTCCTTTGCATGTTAGGCCACACACCCCTAATGTAGCCAATCCTAATGGGTTTCTGCTGTTGGGTGTGGCCTATTATGCTAATAAGTTCCTGCTGGGCGTGGCCAACTTGGAAGTCAGCCGGAACTCCATTCCTGTGCGTTCCTGCCCAAAAATAGCCCTGGGTGGGGTCATGGTAGTTCTTCTTCAAAGGGGTTTTTATCCAGCCCTAAGTGCATGGGCAGATTTTACTGCGGAAGTGAACATGACGATGATTAACAGAAGGGATGGAGTTTGAGAGAAGGCCCCCGAAGCTATAAAAAGAGGTCATTTTTTATCCCATTCTTCCTTCAAGGAGCTCCTTGTTCTCCCGTCCCCCATTTTATCCCCACAACAGCCCTGCGAGAGCTTAAAGAGGGTGACTAGGTCAAGGTGACCCAACCTGTGAGCATCACGACAAAGGGGATATTTGACCCAGGAACCCCCTGACCTAGTCAGACACTCAGACAGCTACACTTTGCCAACTCATATTGTTAAATAAAAGGCTGAGGGATATTTGAGATAGAATCTGTTAATAAGACTAAATACTAGTGGCCCCTCGGAGTCTCCCCATTGATTGGCGTTTGTTGGCCTGCTGTCGTGCTATAGGATTTTGGGAACCTTGAGCTTGAGAGCCAGCTGTGGTGTAGCGGTTAAGAATGGCGGATTCTAATCTGGAGAATGGGGTTTCATTCCCCACTGCTCCACATGAAGCCAGCTGGGTGACCTTGGGTCAGTCACAGCTTTCTTAGTGCTCTCTCAGCCCCACCTACCTCACAGGGTGTCTGTTGTGGGGAGAGGAAGGGAAGGTGATTGTAAGCCGCCCTGAGATTCCTTTGGGTAGTGAAGGGCAGGATATAAAACCAACACTACTTTTTCTTCCATAGCTCTCCATGTATTTGTTCATAAGCTCTCCATCCACTGGCTCATGCTGGTTCTTTACTCTCCAGCTACCAACTAGGGGAGGAGAGAGGGGAGACTGGGTTTATACCCCACCCCTCACTACCCAAAGGAGTCTCAGAGCGGCTTACAATTTCCATCCCCTTCCCCTCCCCACAACAGACACCCTGTGAGGTAGGTGGAGCTGAGAGAGCTCTCTCAAGAACTGCCCTTTAGAGAAAAGCCCTGAGAGAACTTATGATTGACCCAAGGTCACACCAGCAGCTGCATGTGGAGGAGTGGGGAATCAAACCCGATTCTCTCAGATTTGAGTCGGTGCTCTTAATCACTACACCCAACTGGCTCTCTATGTACATAAGTGCTGTCAACTCACAACCAACTTATGGCAACCCCAGTAAGTGCCTTTCAAGTTGTGAGAAGCAGAGGTGGTTTGCTACTGCCTTCCTCTGCACAGTCTTCCTCAGTGGGAATCCATCCAAGTACTGACACTTCTTAGCTTCTGAGATCTGACAAGATGGGCCTACATCATGTTGCCTTCCCTCCCCAGCTACCAGCTAGCAATATCAAAATAAACCCTTTCCCCCGTTTCCCCCCAGACTTTTCTTTCTTAATATTTTGAGGCATATAATAAACGTCAGATTCCTCACCCGCTTCCCACCACCAATGTATACATTAAAACGGATACAGATTTTTAAAGGGGGGAAAAAAGCCCTAAACCTTGAAACATAGTTGGGAAAGACAATTAAACAGCTTTGCTTTCCTATATAAAAATGCTGTTGGCCTTTCCTGGCTGCCAGCTCATGCTGCAAGCCTAAATTCACTTGCCGTGGCTATTGCAAAGGTGCAAGTGAAACGCCTGGCCTAAACCAGATATGCCAGTTTGACCCTAATTAAGCAGGAGGAGGACTGGGACTTTGCCCAGTGGGAGGAGGAGAAAGCACAATGGGAGCATGAAAACCTGAACAGCCAACTCTGTTTCAACCTGAAAGACAGTACGCAGCACTTAGCAAACGGCATGTCAAGGGCAGAACCCATACCTATTGTGCTGCAAGAGCAACCCAAACAAACAGACAGTGCTGAGCTCAACCATGGACTACTTAGTTGCATTTTTAAAACATCTGGAAGATCCAGGGCAAACCTATAAAGGTGCAACATCATCTGTTAGTTTAGGCTGCGCTGCTCACTCCTGAGTCCTTGAGATAATTGCAGCTGTAGCCTTGGATGAGCACCCATGAAGCTGCCTTCTACTGAATCAGGCATTTGGTCCATCGAGGTCAGTCTTGTGACCCAGGGCTCTTTTTGTAGAAAAAGCCCAGCGGGAACTCATTAGCATAATAGGCCACACCCAACAGCCGAAACTCATTAGCATATTGGGCCACACCCCTGACAGCACAGCTCATTAGCACATTAGGCCGCCCCCCCATGTTGCCAGAAGTGTGGCCATCCAGCCACACCCACCTTTTGCTTCTTATTCTGTTCACCTTGTTTGTGGTCAAAACCCAGGGCCTTTTTTTGTAGCAGGGACTCCTTTGCATGTTAGGCCACACACCCCTAATGTAGCCAATCCTAATGAGTTTCTGCTGTTGGGTGCGGCCTATTATGCTAATGAGTTCCTGCTGGGCGTGGCCAGCTTGGGAGCCAGCCGGAACTCTGTTCCTGTGCGTTCCTGCCCCAAAATAGCCCTGGTCTTGTCTACTCAGACTGGCAGCAGCTCTCCAACGTTGCAGGCAGAGGTCTTTTTCACAACCTCCCCACCTGGTCCTTTTAACTGGAGATGCCGGGGATTGAACCTGGGACCTTCTGCATGCCAAGCAGATGCTCTGTCTCTGAGCCACAGCCCCTTCCCAAAGCTGTGTGCACAGTGCTGGCTCAGAGCACTGCAAAACTGCCATAAATCTGTGGAGTCCTTGCATGAAGTAGTACAGCTGCTGCTGAAAAAGAATGCATTGTAAGTGATAGTGTTCGGCTTTATGCAATGGGGAAGAATCTTTCCTCTGGATGAACATAAAATTCACCATCTATATTCTTCCACCTCAGCTTGCACAGTGTAGTCCTCATCGCATCTAGACTCTCACCATGCTGACCTTTGTCTAGGGGGGGAGACTAATTCAGCCATTTATTCCTGCCTTCAGAGTCCAGGACAAATGCTTCCACTTTTTGAGAAGAGTACAGTATTTGGAGTTTGAGACAGAATAATGGAATAGGGGTGATTTTATGCTAGTGACACCCTAACTTATCAAACTACAAAAAGAGACATAAATGAGTGGGTCCTATTGTCAAATGGTTAACCCAGCCCAGTTTCTTGTTTTAAAAGGGAGGGGGATGAACGTCTAAAAGATGAGAAAGTAGTAGTAGGGAGGAGGAGGAGAAGAAGAAGAAGAAGAAGAGATTGGATTTATACCCTGCCCTTCACTACCCGGAGGTGTCTCAGAGCAGCTTATAGTCCCCTCCCCCTCCCCATAACAGACACCCTGTGAGATAGTTGGGGCTGAGAGAACTCTCTCTGTCCTTGAGAGAACAGCTCTGAAAGAAATTATGACTGACCCAGGGTCACACCAGCAGCTGCATGAGGAAGAGTGGGGAATCAAACCCAGTTCTCCCAGATTAGAATCCACACTCTTAACCACTATACCAAACTGGCTCTGGAATTATTTTTTAAACAACCCGAATCAGTACTGCTTTCCAAAATACTATGCAGCATAATAACCTAGGCAAATATGACCTTAAAGTGGCTGTAATTAATTAAATTAGAATAACACATCCAACTTTATTAAAATAAATAAGCCAAAATAGATGGTTGGCTAAAGTCTGGGTAGTCACCTTAATGAATCTTTTTGGAAGCACGGTTTATTAATTTACTAGCTCAATAACTATTGGCTACCCCTGGGAGATGTTTGTTAATATTTTATGCCATGTAAACATCTGGATCCAATTTAGCCAAGGAATGCTGCAAGTGAAAACTGGCACTTTGCCAAGGCCCTCCAATCAGTGCCTGGCGACTTGAATGCTTCATTTGTGTGATTCTTCTGAGATAAAAATCACTATCAGTTTCGCTTGGCAGCGACTTATTTAACACACACCGTCCAAACCATCTTACAGAAAAGAAGAAAATTAAACTCTTAAGACTAGAGTTCTGCTGCAGCAGAATTAAGGTATTATGGGGTGGTTATGTGTGATAATTATTTGAGTGCGGGAATACAGCAAGGTTCCACGACACAGAAAACCGGCAAGGAGAAACCTGGGCTAGAACACCTTTGCCTGACAACTCAGTTTCTAATATTAATGAGTTTTGTTTCAATATATTTTTATTTATTTATTTGATTTACATCCCGCCCTCCCCGCTGGAGCAGGCTCAGGCCGGCTTACATAAAATGCAGCAGCTAAAACAATATAGGTAAAAGCATAAAAACACAAGGTGCTAGTAAACAATTTTAGTGGCGATGGCGAAAGCAGGGTAGCATCAACATACTACTAAATGTAGTCGGTATTTGATTTTAAAGTCGGCGAAACTCAGGCTGTCAGTGGTGGTACTGGGCACAGGGCCTTAGTGTGTTGGGTGCGGCTCCTTAACTAAAGGCCTGGTGGAAGAGCTCCATCTTGCAGGCCCTGCGGAACTGTAAAATATAGAGACCCCCTCTGTCTGCAGTGATATAGTCCAAAATGTGTACCATGTGATTCTCCTGTTCATGTTAAATTCGAGTCCAGCAGCATCTTAGGGACCAACAGGATTTGGGGGGTATAAACTTTTGAGAGTCAAAACTTTCTAAGTTTGGGCACAGATTCTCAGTGCACCAAAGGAAGATGAATGGGGATGGAGCCTTGTTCCCTCACTATGGGACCGTTGCAAGTCCACTCTGTACTCCTACATAGTGACCTGCAGTGCAGAGGAAATGGGAAAGTGTCCTTTGTTCTCCTTGCAGCCCTCCACACTTGTACCTGAAAAGAAAGGACAGCTTGAAGCGCCATCCTACAGCTATTCCTAGCAAAGACTGCCTTTGAAGCAAAAGGTAATTGCAAAGTCAGCTCTTGTCTTGGGGTATTCATTCAGATGGTTTATTGCATTGGCACAGGCAGTATAAAATGTTAACAAAACGTCTTAAGTAAAGGGGGGGGGGAATTATACAAATAAGTTGCAATTGCAGCGTGAGAGGCAATTATGGCAGCAGCATTGCAGAGGAGCCAAGTGGTAACTCATGTGCTGATCTCTGCCTGAAGAGAGAACCTTTAATATATGTATCAGTGCTACAGTCACCTTTGGACTCACGACAGTTCTTCTTAAGCTTTCCGTTTGCACAAGGAATCAAGCCAAACCCTAAAAAATAAGTACTTGGAGGTTTTTTAAAGTCCTTTTGCAATCATTGGTCAATTTCATAGATGAAATAATGTATCAAAGACCAGTAGTCAAAGTTATCTTTGGTCTGTTGCCCATTTTATTATGGGCAAAAAACGGGTCCCTTGCCCATTTTGTTATGGCCAAAAATCCCCTGAAAGGGGATGTGGATCCATGTAATGCATGAATCTCGGCCAGAATAAACCTCTTGGTTTGAACACAGTTGCTCTTGGCAATCAGCGGCCTAATCATGTGTTAGCAGTCACTGAATCAGCAATCAAAGCATGGCAATATATCTCCGTCTGGGTTGCCTTGTTAAAGACCAACTACTCTTTTACTGTTGACAGTAGCATGTTGGTCTTACAACTCCCTGTTGCTCCAGAGGAAGACTCTACACTCAGTGGAAGGGAGGCCCAGCATCCAATTCTCTGATCGCAGCATTATGCCCATGTTGGGAGACTGGTTTCTGATGTTACCATGAACTATGGCTTGACCAAGCTGTGGTTAGATCTAGCTGGGTTAGGGCCAAATGTGATGTCCAATGTAGACAGTCAAACAAACCAGGGTTTGCTTGATGATACCAGACTGGGTAAACTAGGTTTGCAACCGGTTTGTTAACTGCAGTTTGTACTAACTGTGGTTTGTTCTGACATTTGAAATCACAAACCACTGCTTGTTGACTAGCTTTGCTCTATTGCAGCTGTCTGGCCACAGAACCAGCAGAAGAAGGGAGATGTTAAGAAATAAGAACATAAGAGAAGCCAATGTTGGATCAGGCCAATGGCCCATCCAGTCCAACACTCTGTCACACAGTGGCCAAAAATATCAGGTGCTATCAGGAGGTCCACCAGTGGGGCCTCCTTACTGGGAGGCATAAAGGCAGCAAGAAGTTGTTAAACTGGGCTGGGACAATGGCTGGAATTTGCTACTTAGATCGAACTAACCAGAGTTTGCTGCATAAATCCATGGTTTAAACAAACTAGGTCTTATTGTAATGTCTGAATGTAACCAAGGAGCTGGGAGGGAATTCAGAGCAGTTGGAAAACTAAGGGCAGTATAATAAATAAATAGATGGATACATAAAGAGGAGCAGAGGACCATAGACATGGGTGTGTTTAGGATGGTATACTAAGTCTGAGAGAACAGTGCAATGAATAAGAAACAGTCACCCACTTCCAGCATGATGACAGCAAGTAAGCTGAAATGGAAAGCGGCCCATCTCTACAGTGTTGCAAACTGCCATAAAGCCTGCCACTGAGCGTCTCGGTGATTGGCTCCTATAGCTCATGGGTATTTTGATCACGCATGTGGCTTTGCTGTGTAATTCTAAGCAGAGTCACACCCTTCTAAGCCCATTGACTGCAGGCCTGTAGCCATTATTTTTAAAGTCGGGGGGTAGGGTATTTAAATTTCTTAGGGGGCACTGGCTAATCGAATTAAATGTAATTTAATTACGTTTCTGGGGGAAATACAGAGGTGTTGTCTGGCTCCACGTGGCCACCACAGCCAGCCCTTTGTGCCAGAAAGCCATGCAGGAATATCCTGGGCTGGATGGGAAGTCATGGGGCCTTGCCAGTACGTTGGGGGGCCTAGCCCCAAGATCTTCCATTGTAGCTATGGGCCTGATTGACTGCAATGTACTTAGAAGGGCACAACACTCATTAGGATTACACTGGCCCCGGTCACACGGGCAGGAAAATGCGGGGGGGGGGAGCGTGGCTGTTTGCCCCGGAGCAAAATAACGCGCAGTTGCGCGATCAGACGTCCCGTAGAGGTCCCATGGTTAGGGGGGAGGTGCCGATCACAGGACAATCCTGCGGCGCGGCAAAGAAGCGGCCTCTCTAGCAAAAGGCTCCGCGGGTTTAACCCCTTCCAGGGCTGCAGAGGAATGCAAACTGTGTCCTCCGTCCGGTCCCCTCCAGGATGAGCTTCAGCCGAGCCGCCCTCCCGCCACGCCCCCCCCTGCACCTCCCCCTCTGCCGCCGGTGCAGATAGTTCCTCTCGAGCAGGCCGAGCCAGGAGTGGGGGGGGGTATGGAAAAGAGGAGGGGGCTGTGTTGTTTTTAAACGAAGTGTGCGCATGTGCTGTTGGGTGCTTGTGCGCATGTGCCGTTGGGTGCTTGTGCGCATCCCGTGGAGACTTGGGGGGAAAAAACCTTTTAGCGACGGGACATGGGTGGGCGCCGGATGCCACAACCTACCACCGGAAACGCGATCAGGCGCCC
>NW_015177066.1:209120-211896 GCF_001447785.1 Gekko japonicus
CTTTCCCCACTGATGTTGACTGCTGAATTTTCAGTCTCAGGTTTTGTTTACCCAGACCTTTTTCTTAAGGAATGTTTTTGCCTGACTACCTCTTCCATCTTATCTTCTTTATGTTTTAACCATGGTTTTAGCATGTTAGTGGTGTTTAATAGTAATGCCTGCCTGATTTTTAAAAATATCTTTGATTCTGTTTAACCAGTAAGGATTTTACCAGTAATGAAATTTTTGATGCTGCCCTGTTATTTTAACATCATCTTTTGCTCTGATAGTTGTAAAAATCATTTCAGCAAAGTGATACTTGATCGCTGTCTATTTTTAATGGCTTTGGTTGTGTCGTGTTCTAGTGTTAGTGTCGAAGCCCCTGTACAGTCAGTTTGACTGAGACCGTGGCACATACATGCTTCAATAAATAAATACAGGACAAGGGAATTCCAGCGGCAGCCTCAGCCCTAGAGTTGCCAACCTCCAGGTGGTAGAAGCCAAAAATAAGAGATCACGGGAGAAAGTGGAAATCCAAAAACAACATCCATGACAAAAAATAATGAAGAGTCAATAAAGATAAGTTTGCAAAATCATTTACTGTAGTGATTCTGTAGAAAATTCTCTTTTGTTATCGCTCACACACAACTAATGCTGCGCAATGAAAACAATTCGTTTCACAATAATTGCTTTATCTGAGCATGTAGCAATCACAATTCCTATCAATTTCTACTTATCAACTCTTGAAGGAAACATTCCATGTTGGCCACTACACTGCACTTAACTACTACACCAAACTGGCTCTCACACCAAACTGGCATGGTGGGGCTGAGGCTCAGTGACAGAGAACCCGTTTTTCATGCAGAAGGTCTTGAATTCAATCTGTGGTAGCTCCACTGAAAGATCCTGTGTCAGCAAGCTGCCATTCTGTTTTCTGTGACCTCTGTGTACATATCCTTTCCCTGTTGCACCCGACTTGTTTTCTATCATCCCGCTCCTGCGTTGGAATGCACAAGATAACTGCTGGAGGTTGTGTGGGGGAGAAGATGCTGTAATGCTTGCCTATTGCTTTTCTCATGAGTACTGCACCTGTGTTTTGTCTGATGTTCTGCCTGGTTCCCATGGACTGGGCGCGCAACCGTTTCATTAGCCCGCCAGCGGGAAAGCTATTCATTGGATCTGTATCTGTTTGAAGTTCCTTTATTATGCTTGACCTAACTGTGTATCCCCAGTTCTAACAAAGAACGTGTTTGAGTATGTCTTCAACGCTTTGAAATAAATTTTGCTTTTCTTGAAAACGTGGATTTATTCTCGATGCTTGGGGATCCAACATATTGTTAGAACTCCCTTTCTCCTATCGTTCCGAATCTGGCAAGATCATGAGCGGAACTGAGGGAAACCTACTTAACACGGAGGGGGACTCAGGATCGGTCCCACATACCTCCGCTTCTTTGGTGTTCACGACTGCAGCCTCGGTGGAGGGTGCCGTGGGGGGAGCGATTCCCCGCCTGCCTGCACATCTGTCTTGGCCGCCTCCGACCCCTTCGCACTGGGGTCCGCGGAAGACTCAACAGCAGGATGACTGGACTATGTACAACACTCAGGGCACCCGAGAGGTGTACTCCCGTCGGGGGAGCGGATTACGTGAGAGTCTGTTTGACAAGGGATTGTTCCCGGAGCCGGGGACTACCTCGGAGAAGGGGAGTTCCAAGCAAGACCTCGAGGAGTGGATGTTCGAGCCATCGGGGCCGCGAGGCCACGCAGAGGATGAGGAGGGCACCGGAGCCTTCCAAACGGAAGAGGACTATGACCCACCCCCGGACTATCGACCTCGGGACCCCATCCCGGAGGAAACCACCGGGGAACGACTGGCAGAACTGGAATACTCGGTGAGGGACTTGTTGAGGACATTCCAGGATGTAATGGAAGCTCTGCCGGGAATGATGGACGTTAGAATGGCTAATTTCCTTGACGCACACGCCGCGCAGCAACAAGTTGTCCCTGCACCGGGAGTTCCCGCACCGCAGGTGCCTGCTCAGCCGCCGACGGGACCTCCGCTGCAAGTACCGGGAGTTCCCGCGCCGCAGGTGCCTGTCCAGCCGCCGGCGGGACCGCCTCAGCAAGGGCCTGTGCAACAGCCGATGCCGGGGGGTCCGCCGGGACCGGGTCTGCCGCCACCGATGAGGCCAATGCCAGCGGGGCCACCGGTTGGTCCGGGTCTCCCTCTCAGGGGAGTTCCGGGTCAGCTGGGACCGTTGGTAAGGCCTCCACGGCCCAGACCCAAAGATCTACTGGAGGCTACCTTTGACGGCAACCCAGATGAACTCGCTTTCTTCACGGTGAGAGTGCATAAATTCGTAGAAGAGAGCCGACACCTGTTCCGAAATGAAGCTGGCCTTATTGATGTCATCTCGGCGAGACTGAAAGGAGACGCCGCCACATGGTATGTTGGACTGCACAATGACCGCGGTCCGGAACTTTTGAATTTGCGAGCATTCATGTGGGCGCTGCGGGCGAGGTTTGAAGATGTCAACGCGAGCCAAAGAGCTAAAGCGTTTCTCCGCACCTACCGCCAGAACAAGAAGTCGGTTCGCGAGTACACACTGGAATTCCACAAGCAAGCAGCAAAGCTCCGAGACTACCCTGATCATATATTGGCTGAGATGTATCGATTGGGACTCAACGCAGACATCCGAGAAACGGTTCTGAAGACTGTCAATCCTGTCTCCCTGATGGCCTGGACCCAGGAAGCTGAAAATGCAGAAGATCGGCTCACCACCATCAAACTCGACTTGGC
>NW_015177066.1:213239-231453 GCF_001447785.1 Gekko japonicus
GTAAAGTCATAAATGATGTGGCGGTTGATGTTGTTTTGCCTAAGAATTTACGTGCTCTGCATTCTGTTTTTCACATGAGCCTGTTGAAGAAGGATCCTGGGCCGTCTCCCTGGAGACCAGCAGTTACTCCTCCTCCACCTGTCATTTTGGAAGGGGATGAACATTTTGAGATCGCTGATATCCTTGATTGTAAAGTGAAACGTGGTAAACTCTGGTACCTTATCGAATGGGTTGATTTCGGTCCCCAGCACCGCGAATGGGTGGAAGAAGGGGATATTCGGGCCCCTTACCTGATCCGTAGTTTCCACAAGAGGTTCCCGGACAAACCGGGAGGTCTCCCGCCCAGCCCGGGAGATCTCCCGCCCGACCCGGGAGGTGTGTTGTAAGTGTATTTTAAGGGGGGCAGTATGTCAGCAAGCTGCCATTCTGTTTTCTGTGACCTCTGTGTACATATCCTTTCCCTGTTACACCCGGCTTGTTTTCTATCATCCCGCTCCTGCGTTGGAATGCACAAGATAACTGCTGGAGGTTGTGTGGGGGAGAAGATGCTGTAATGCTTGCCTATTGCTTTTCTCAGGACTACTGCACCTGTGTTTTGTCTGATGTACTGCCTGGTTCCCATGGACTGGGCGCGCAACCGTTTCATTAGCCCGCCAGCGGGAATGCTATTCATTGGATCTGTATCTGTTTGAATTTCCTTTATTATGCTTGACCTAACTGTGTATCCCCAGTTCTAACAAAGAACGTGTTTGAGTATGTCTTCAACGCTTTGAAATAAATTTTGCTTTTCTTGAAAACGTGGATTTATTCTCGATGCTTGGGGATCCAACATCCTGTAATGATTTTGCTGTGCTTGAAAGCCAGGAGAGCTGCAGCCACTCTCGAGCTAGATGGACTAGTGATCTGGCACAAGGCAGCTTCATAAAACAGCCACATAATCAAAAACATCACGGCTGCCAGCCACGAAGGGGACCACAGCACAAGGCAGCTTCATAAAACAGCCACATGATCAAAAACATCACGGCTGCCAGCCACGAAGGGGACCACAGCAATAAACTCAATGTAGGGCCTAGATTTTTAAAAATTATTTATTTATTTATTTATTTTTATTGCATTTATATTTCGCCCATCCCGTAGACGGGCTCAGGGCGGGTTACAACATTTCAATAAATACAATAAAATTTAAAACACATTATAAGCATATAAAATCAAGAATCAATAAATCACAGCTTGCCGTAGAGAGAAATTGGCCCATTGATGTAGATAAATATGGTCGGTTATCAGTGGGTGGGTGACAGCAACCCCCGGGGGGGGGGCGCTAGTGTGGCTGACAGCTGCCTCAGCCAAAGGCCTGGCGGAACAGCTCCATCTTGTAGGCCCTGTGGAATTGAATAAGATCCTGCAGGGCCCTGATCTCAATGGGGAGCACGTCCCACCAGGCAGGGGCCAGGGCAGAAAAGGCCCTGGCCCTGGTCGAGGCTAGGCGGACATCCTTTGGGCCAGGGATCACCAGGAGGTGTTGACTATCAGAGCGTAATGCTCTTCGAGGCATATATGGGAAGAGGCAGCCCCTTAGGTAATGTGAAATGGTAGGAGCTGGTCCATGGGGTCGCGAAGAGTCGGACTCGACTGTGCGACTGAACAACAAAAAATCAGATAGGAGCTGCGGTGGCTCAAGTGGTTAAGACCCTGAGCTGCAGACTGTGGAAGGTCAGTAGTTCAGCAGTTCGAGACCCGGGTGCCGCAAGACGGAGTGAGCTCCCGTCTCTAGTTCCAGCTCCTGCCAACCTAGGAGTTTGAAAGCAAGAAATTGCAAGTAGATAAATAGGTACCACTTCAGTGGGAAGGTAACAGCGTTCCGTGCGCCTTGGTGTTGAGTCATGCCGACCACATGACCACGGAAACGTCTTCGGACAGCGCTGGCTCTTCGGCTTTGAAATGGAGATGAGCACCGCAACCCTAGAGTCGGATTCGACTGGCTTTCGAGCAAGGGAACCTTTACCTTTACTATTGTATGAGACTATAATCTTTTAACTTTCTGAAGGTAGAAAACTAGCGGAACGGGTACAGGGCTAGGCAAGAATAATTCTCCCAAATGTGCTGGTTTTCTGTTTACAGGGATTTTTTTTTTTTGACACAGAGGAGCATTTATATCGCCAGTATCATCATACTGATATTGCCAGTATCATCCACCCTCAAATCTGAAATGGTACAATCCATTCTACCATCTCGTTCCATTGCCAAGTGCACGATCCAGACCTGGATTATATAGGTCGTTTACTGGCAATAACTTTCTTGTCTGATTCAAGGGCAAAATCATCTTGCCTGAATCATTGTTTCCTTTTTCAAAGTTCACTTGTGTACTCTTGGTCACAGAAACCAGACGAGGGCTTTTTCTATTAACAGACAGCTCATAAAACTGAGATATGGTGTCATTTAAAATCCAGGCGAGATCTTCCTACCTGGCGATTTATATTTAGAATCCTCTGCTGTCATTAAAAAAAAAAAGAGTAAACAATTATTTATCATCTGTCTTGCTTCAGGCCCTTACTAGTTAGTCCCAGACACAGCCTCTTAAATCGTTGTCTCTTAAATCTGGGACTATAAAGATACTGAGAGTGAGTTTGCCGCCACCCCCTATTCAACAATCTCTTTGCTCTAGATAAAAGTTTCTTGCAGCAGCTGTCCTAGTTTTAACACTGAATTCAACAGCAGATTCTTTTTTTCTAGAACACTAAGGATTAACATAGGCACACTCGACCCAGCCCCATCTCATTGTCATGTGCATGCAAAACTTAGTGTTTAAAAGTCAGCCCTGCAAATTACAGCTACTAAAACTGGCAGCTGCAATACTACACGGCTCCAAAATCACAGCAATCAGAAGAGTGCACCCTCTGCATTTCGGGGTCCTCCATGTGGTGCCCATGGGTATCAAGGCACCCACTGACATCTTTCCTGATACCCACCAAGTATTTTTAGAAAGTGGGCGGTGCCAATGAGGGCTTTTGCCCAGCAAGGATTCTGATTGGCTATTGGACATTTAATTGGCTATATAGATTTCTACTCACGTTGGTTCTGCGGCAGCTGCCATTGGGAACTTTACTGTGTGAGGGAAGGTAAGTTGCAGCCGCCGTCATTTTGTGGCAGCCAATGTTCCCTCTAAGCTGTGGAGTCTTGTGAGCAAAAATTCTACTCCGTGAGCTACTGGCATGAAATTTGTGAGCGAGCAATTTGGCTACTGCATAAATTATTTGGCTCTGGAGTCATCCTTCCTGAGCGAAGACAAAAATCTGTGAGCTGGAGGCTGAAAAACTGTGAGCTGGCTCACACTAACTCAGCTTAGAGGGAACACTGGTGGCGGCCATTTTGTGGCTGTACCCGCCACACTGTATCAGAATTCCAAAGCTGCCCACAGGATCAGCAGTTATGCAAAGAGCGGACTGGGCAAGCAGGTGGGGGCAGATGTTTCCCATGCTACCGGCTATCACCACTCAGTTACCCATGTGGACTGGAAGCAGACCTGATCCTGTCACCGCTACACAAAACAGGAAGGAAGGCAGCAGCGGTTGCTGCTGTGGCGCATCAATTATTGTCCATGGTTCTCAGACCTCCACAGCTACCAACAGTGCTGACCCCTGATGCTGGCCCTGAACATTGGAACATTGATTGACGAGGGACAGGTAGCAAAAAACAGGGAATGTTTCTGGGAAATGGGGTCAGCTGGAGCATATGGGACTGAGATCCAGAGTCCAAGGAAAGCGGCAGCCATTGCTAGTTGGGTGTAGTGGTTAAGTGCACGGACTCTAATCTGGGAGAACTGGGTTTGATTCCCCACTCCTCCATTCGCAGCTGCTGGATGACCTTGGGCAAGCCATAGTTCTGTCAGAGGTGTTTTCAGAAAGAGCAGTTTTTGTCAGAGCTCTCTCAGCCCCACCTACCTCACAGGGTGTCTGCTGTGGGGAGGGGGAGGGAAAGGAGTTTGTAAGCCGCTCTGAGACTCCTTCGGGTAGTGAAGGGCGGGGTATAAATCCAATCTCTTCTTCTCTTCTTCTTCTTCTAGTGGGGAAACAAGGAAAAGCAGATAACATTTCAAAGGGCATGAAGCTCTTTTTCCAAGCCTCTTGCCCTTTTCCTTGTGATTCAATTTTTTTTTAACATTTTTACCCCGCCCGCCCCGCAAGCAGGATATCCCTGTAAGCAGGATATGATTTCTAAAAAGAGACATATCCGGACTTGAGCTAACCTGGAAGCATTGTGCTATTTCTTAATGGGGGGGGGGGGGGGAGGAATGCCAAATTTACACTGTTTTATTGCACTGTTTTTCAAAGGATCACAAACTTCTGCTCATGGAGGTAAACTCAATTTCATCTTTCTGCTGGCATTAACCCGCTGAAATTCCCTGCACAAAAGGTTAACAGGGCACCATCCCAGCCTGATGACATTTTAATTTCCTGTGGCACGCTACCAGGTATGCTTCTGGTGAACCCCTGCTAATTCATCAAAAATTCTCTCTCTCTCCCCCCCCCCACGGCCCCGTGGGGCATCTCATTAACAAGTAGGCTATGACAAGTAAAAAGAAGACAAATTGTGCAGTAACCATGGGACTTAATTTAGAACTGTTTAAAAGTAGGGCTTTCTTCCCCTCCACCCTTTGTTTTCACAGAGTTATTCCAGAGAGAATTCGGAAGTATGTGCACAACTAATGAATTCAATTACAGGTAAGAATGTTGGTGTTTTGTTTTGTTTTTCCAGCTGGGAGATTCACAGTCTGAGAACCAATTAGTTTGCCCATTAGGATCAAAGACCTTTAGGCAAGAGAGGAGATTCCATCATTCATCATCTGCAGACTTTGCTGTGATATTCCAAGGGATTTCATAACTGAGTTTCTGTAATAATCAGAAGATGATAAAACAGAAAGTTGTGGTCAGAGACTGCATGCCCTAAAAGCGGGAGGACAGGCCTGACAAAATGACATGGGACAAACTGATCAGTATTATAACAGATGGACTTCCCAATCCAGAAGTAAAAAACTGTACAACATTCCAGAGGAAAAAAAGCAAAACTTTAGTTATACACATATTAGAAGAAGAAGAAGAAGAGATTGGATTTATACCCCGCCCTTCACTACCCAAAGGAGTCTCAGAGTCGCTTACAAACTCATTTCCCTTCCCCTCCCCACAACAGACACCCTGTGAGGTGGGTGGGGCTGAGAGAGCTCTGACACAAACTGCTCTTTAAGGAACAGCTGTGCCAGAGCTTGTGACTGACCCAAGGTCACATCAGCAGGTACAAGTGGAGGAGTGGGGAATCAAACCCGGTTCTCCCAGATTAGAGTCCGCACACTTAACTACTACACCAAACAGACACACTGCCTCATATGGCTCAGTCAGTAGTGGGCAGAAGATCCCAGGTTCAGTCCCTACTAGCATTTCCAGTAAAGCAGAGGTGTCAAACTTATTTGTTACAAGGGCTGGATCTTCTATCGCTGCTCAATAGAGAGCATTTTAACATATTGTGTTTGTGCCTGGTTTGCCAGTTGTACGGCTGTGGAGAGGAAAGCACTCCAGAGAGTTGTTATTACAGCCTAGAAGATCATTGGCTGCCCTGTCCCATTCCTGGAGGAATTGTATAGTTCTCGATGTTTGAAAAAAGCAAAGAACATTTTGCAGGACTTGTCACATCCTGAACATTCCCTGTTTGAACTGCTGCCTTCGGGCAGAAGATACAGGACAATTAAAGCAAGGACAAATAGATTAAAAATAGTTTTTATTTGAGAACTATTATTGCCTTAAATGCTGTATGAAATTGGAATTTGGGTGACATTGGTGGTTTTAAGTTGCTATGTGAACCTTAAGGGAGTTATGGGACAGTAGTGAATGGTGTGTGAGTGTATATGAATATTGTTGTAGATCACCGAAATGATTGCATCTTTAATTTCGTTGTACTATGTACAATGACAATAAAGTATATTATTATTACTATATTAAATGCCACTTTGTCGGGCTGGGCCATGTGTGCCATAAAATGTAACACCAGGTACCGGAGACATAAACTTTGTAAAGGCAAACCCAATTAACAATATTATTTTTTACTCAAAATGGGGGGGGGGGAAGCAATTGATTTACTGGGGAACCTACAAAAGCCCCAATAAATGTATTTAATCATATGCAAGACTAGGTTTTTTCTCCCCAAGGGATACCATAAAAACGGGAGTACCCTACATTTCTATACATACCAGTTGCTTGAGGGCCGGGTAAGAGCCTTGGACAGGCTGGTTCCAGCCCCCGGGCTTTATGTTCGACACCCCTGCATTAAAGAGTTGTGGGTGCTCAGAAAGACCTTTTTTATCTGAGTCCCAAGAGAGGTAGTGCCAGAACAGATATGACACCCCATTGGGGCTGCCAAGTGGGGGCGGGTGGTGGGTAAACCCCTGCTTTGGAGGCCCGATTTCCGCCGCCGCGGAATCGGGCCTCGGGGGGAACCCCGTCCCCCGAAGCACAGCGTGGCTGCGTCACCGGATCAACTCTATGGTTTTCCCTCGGACGATGGGGGCCACGCCCCCAACGTGCTCAACGTCACACGTCACTTCCTGGATGTGCTGGCGGCGCGCACGTGCTTCGGAAAAGAGCTCCCGGATCGCTACGACGCTCCCCCGACGGTAGGCATTTTGCACTTGGCAACCCTACACCCCATCTATCTATGAAAAGTAAATTGTGCGCATGTGCAGACCTAGATCAGATCAAGACCACATGGGGAAAGAAGAGAGGGTTTAGCCCTTCAGTATTTGCTGTATTTTACTAGCTAAAAATAAACGCTCTATGCTGTTATTTGCATTTAAGGTGTTCTTTAAAAACCATCTTTATTCCTTTAAAATAACTTTTTATGCAGGCTTTTAACCAAGGGAGTTCCATCTTTTTTTTTTTTTTTTATATCCTACTTCTAGCCTGAGGATTGTTTTATGGATATAATTTTAGGCTGCTGAATAGCATTTTATGCTGTTTTTATGCACAGGCTTGTTTTATGATTCACAGTTCTTACGTCTCTGCTGTTTTTATTATTTTATTGTATTGCTTTCTATTCTATGAGTCACTTTGAGCAGTTCCTGGAAAAGCAGCACATCAGTTTTCTATCTAAATAAAAATGGTAAGAATGCCAAGGAAGAGCATGATTCCTGTGAGCAAAACTGCAAAGAGGGACTGAAAGGTTAAATCCTCTCTCCTTTCCCCATGCAGCCCAGATCACAATCATGGCTCATTGTGTGTGTGATTTACCTTCGATAGCCTTATGGAGATCCGTGATCTTTGTTATGACATCATTAATCAAAACAGACGACGATATGCTAAATGGACCAATGGGCCAAGTAAGAATTGGTTTTTCCTTGGCTTGTTTTTAGAAGACCAAGCAAGACTGTGTTGCTCTGGAGGGCTTTTTGTACTAGAAATGGATATAGCTTGCTGTCATATGGACGGTGATATAGATTATGGTTTTAGTCGTATTACCGTTATTAATATGTACGTTTTTGAGCATACTTTTAAAACTACATTAGGCTTACTATGTAGGGCAAGGTAGTTGATAAATATTTCAGTTAATTAACAAATGAATGGTAGCGCTGGCTGGCAGAAAGCACTCCTCTCCTTGCTTGAGGATGTACTGTCATGCTTCTTTTTATTCCCCTCCCTCCCCTCAACCCGGATTTATTCGAACAGGATTTATTCCGTACATTATTGAAATTGATGTTCATTTTACTCTGTGCAGATGTTCAGACATGGGCGGAAATTACGAAGAACTTCAGTTGACTGCCTCAACGAACACTGTTGCCATCTTTCTCTCATATGTGTTCTAACATATAAAAGCAATGATCAAAATATGCTGGAAGGGATGTCTTCATGTAGCAATAAGTGATAAATTTTCTCTTAGGCAGAGCCATAAACATATAATCTATCCAAAGACTTATTCTTTTTTTAAAAAAATAAATAAACAAAAAGTCTTGAGATTTATTTCAGGCAGAAGAGTTTAAGGGGATTTTGCATTTCATTTAGTGTTAACTTCAGAAGACATACTTAACTTTGCATGGTTTGCTTATTTTATTTTTGGTTTTAAACCGAAAATGTTTTTAACTATTATTGTAAGTTGCCTTGAACCATGAGCAAAGGCAAGATATAAATGTTTAAATAAGTAAATAAATAGTGCACTTTGGCTAGAAATCAGGAAGGAGATCGATCCCCTGTTTTCTAAACAGAACCAGTGCTCCAGGGACAAGATACTGGAACACTGCAGCTATCTAAAAAGCAAACATCTAAGAAGAATTAGGGGGACAACCATGGCCAAGTTCAATATTACCATTCCAATTGTGACAGCAAACATAACCCCACTGTGTTAACTTCCTGGGAATGATGCTGCCTCGTGGCAGACGGGGCTTTCAAAATTTATCTCATGAGACCAGGATAATATTGCTAGGGTGACATCGTTGAAGAAAAGGCATCTTATGACTCTGTAGTTTACTGCAAAGCATTATCAAGGCAGGTGGGGAAGTAAACCATCAGGCACCAAGATGGTAAGAGGACGTTTCCTTCTTCGTATGATACCTAAAAGTTCCTTGTAGGTATCCATATCAAGAGACTTTATGCTTCAGAGGAAGTCTGTGTTTGGCTGTACCACCGCACACTGTCTCGTTACCATTTCCTCACTGTTCTGGGTAAATCGACCGCATTACATACTTGGGATTTTTTTCGTGTTTCAAGAATGTCCTTCTTTTTTTTTGGTTGTAGCTTCTCTCTGTCTAATCCTACTAAGCGGCAAGTGAATGCAATAAGGCAAGAAAAAGGCTGTGCCCAGATCAACTGTTTTCCAACACAGTATTGGTGGGAAGAGACGGGCACAGTCTGTACCAGAACTCATGACCTGTCATGATCTCCATATCCTAGTTTTCTCAACCCAAATCTTGTACCTCAGTAAAGAAAGAGACATGAACAGTCACAGGACATCCCCACCTTGTCCACAAAATGAGAAGTGGAAGGGGAAGAAGAGGACAGAAAGTGTGTCATGTTGGAAGCTTCTGTCATCAGCTGTGAGAGCCAGGGGGGTATAGTGGTTACGATACTGCCCTAAGATCTGGGAGACCCGGTTGAAAACCCCTATCTGTCATGAAGCTCACCTGGTGATTGTGGGTCTGTTTCTCTCTTTCACTCCCTCTCTCTCAACATATTCTAATTCACAGGGCTGTTAAGAGATAAAGTGGAGGAAGGGCAAATCATGTGCACTGCCCCAAGCACCTCGGAGGAAGGGTGGAATAAAAATGCAATACCTTGATAGACAGATACCTACTTAGCGTGGGCAGGGCAAAAGCTCCCTCTCTAACTATAATCTGTCTACAGGAGATTAAAGTCCTCCTCGTGAGCAAGACAGACAGGAACTGGATGGGGTTGGAAAGCTGAATATAAAAGGTACAGGAAGGAGGTGGATGTAGTGGAAGGAAATCTTTGGCAGCCCTGAGTCAGTCTGGGAACCATGAGCCCAAGAGGAAATGGAACTGAATGTCAGTGTCTGAGGCCAAAGGGACCCATGGCTTGTCCCACTCCAATTTCTAACAAGACGTACTTCTGTGTGATTGGCTGTTTGACTGGGCTAAACTATTGTGACGCCTTTTGTGGTTTGATCAGCTTCCATTGTCCACCCAGTTTGCTGCGTACCACACATCCAAGTCTGCTCTAAGTTTAATTGATTTCAATATCTGGGCCCTAAAGAGGAATGAGGACTCTGCTAAGCCAAACAACTTTCTCCTGGCTACGCTAGCAGCATGGAATAATGAAACAAAGATTTTAGCCCATGCCTCTCCTTTGGCTTCTTTTCTGAATCAGAACTGGTTTGGGTCCGGCCAAGACCCCACTTTCGTAAAGTCTGGGGTAACCCGCATCATTGACTTATCCAAAAATGGACTTTTAACTGGATAAAGCCTCCCTAGACAGAAAGCTGATCAAACCTCTTCATTGGTTTTGCTACTTTCAAATTTGCAATATGTTTAAATGGGCAACCAATCAGAAATCTTATCTTAGACGCTTCACAAACTTCGAAACTCTGTTGAGAAACTCGATAGAATCACAGCGAGGCCTGCTCTCCAGAATATACCTCATACTGCTTCACATTGGAAATTCTAAGAAAAACCCAATACCAAAAGAAATTGAATATTTGTTCTCTACAGCTAACTAACGACCAACGGGATTCTATATGATCCACTTCTTTTGCTGTGTTGAATGCAACTAATGCTAGATTAACAACTTTTCAAACTCATTATGCACTTGTATCTTACCCGGTCCAAGGGTGTGTTCAGACAGACAGCTAATCCCACCATTATGCCAGCTCAAATTTGATCCTGATCCTTGCACGACCAGACATCCCCTGGGGGAATTGCCTTACAGTGCGCTGCTTCCGCTGTGGATTGTCTAGATGGCGTCCACTGAATGAGGCGCGCATGTGGTGGCTTTATTTATTTATTTATTTATTACTTCGATTTGATATACCGCCCTAACCCCCCTGGGGGTCTCTGGGCGGTTTACATGTGGGGTGCTAGTCACATTCAACCCTAACTAAGGCCACATTGATTCTATGGGTGGGGCTGCCTACCGGCACCCAAGTGGAGGCTGATGTCTCTTCGGCTCGGCTGTTCTTTTTTGGCTCCATTCCCGGCAGCTAGCTGTTCTTTTCCTGGTGCTTAGGCAGTCAGGCGGTCTGATACACAGGTGACGTCCTCCTCCGGTCTGTCTGCGTCCTTCAGGCTCCGCCGCGCCTTTGGATGATGTCGCTGTGCCTCCGCCTCTACTGACGACAGCCGCCTGCTTTTTCTGCCGCTGGCCACCAGGGATCACTCCTTTCTGGCACTGCTGCTACTGCTCGCCGCCGCCTCGACGCCATGCCGCTACCTCCGGTATGCTGCTGCAGCCGATGTCCTGCTGCAGCCGCCGCCGCCTTCCACGCACCTCCGTAGAGGAGGGTGCCCCCTACCCTTCTAAGGGTAGGTTCCCATTTATCTACTCGCCATCAGTTACTTCAGCTTTTGTTTTTAAAAAACAAAAGTTTGTGCATGCGCATAGGCATGATATTGTGTCCTTGGTTATTCGCGCATGCGCAGAATCAAGATTTTTTTTAAAATGGCACCCGTTCGGGATGGTCTGATGTCAGACCATCCCGAACGGACACCCTTTTTAATTGCGTGCTGGAACGATCAGACAGGGGAAAGTTCGCGAGTGGCCCATCGGAACCGAAAACTCTAGATTTAAAGTAGTATCTTTTTAGTACGGCTCCTAAGCATGGGAAAATGGGATGCTCACAGAAGATGGACGTTTCCCAGATGTTGATGTCTAGACATTACATTTAAATCCATGAGGCACCCGTGCCTTGCGCGGATCTAAAGAGCCGTCTGAACGCACCCCTACTGAATCATATGGATACTTCCAGAATCTCACTGTGTTAGAAGCACTGTGGATGTGTGCGTTCTTACTTGCATTGCTGGTGGGCTTGTATCCACATTGCTAAATTCTGGTGTATGGTTACATGCACAATTCACTCAATCACAGGATATTCGACCACAGTGACTTCCAAGCGAATACTCCTAAATCTATGGGGGAGGACCAGATTCCATGGGTTCGAAAACACTTGATAATCATCTTACTCACAGCGGCCAAAATAGCAATAGCTTTGAAATAGAAAGAAGGGACAGTCCACCCAAAAAAACTATGGCTAGATAAAATTTGGGGTTGCTTTGTTATGGAATGCTTATCAGACAGATTATTACAATTTGAACTTTATAATTTCTGTTCCACGTTTATGGAACAGTAGTCCCCATTCTTAGATTATACGGCACGAACGGGTCTTCTGCCTTACAATCCATAACTTATGTGTGATACCCTATACTAGGTTTTAATGCTCACTTATTTTTTACCTATTGGATATATGTAGAACAGTAAGTTGCATTCAGCTTCTTCTAACATAAAACTTTATCGTTTGCTTGTATGCTTAGGTGTGTTATGGTTACGGTCGGTTATGTTTATCAGATGTCAATGCTATTGTATTGAAATTGTTAAAATTAATAGAAATTATAAACCATTATAATTTATTTCAATCAGACATGAAACGTTTCCAACTTTTTCTCCATTTCTCCCTTTATAGTTATACCTGCGAGTGCAAATGCACACTCTGACATTTCAACCTTTGTCTCCATTTGCCATACTAGGAAGCATAACTAAAGGTGGGGGAAATGAGAGTTATTGAATTTTATGTTTATATTGACTGCTGTACCATCTCATTTTACGATTATGCTGACTGTTGTAGCAGTATTTGTTTAATCAAGCTGAGAAATTTAGAAACAGTACCTCAGTGACCATGTGGCTAGCGATTAATGTCTGAATGTTCCATAATGGGTGTACACGTACTGATATGGAAAACAGGATTAACCAGCTAAAGATTTAATTACTGACTTAAAAAGCATGCCAGAGAATCCGGAAAGTCAAGGGTTTTCCGATATGCTCTCGTTTGAGCAAAGTAATGTGGAGCTGTGGCAAGTCCCAGGTCATGTTAATTTAGTGCCTTGTGAAAAGGTTCTCAGTGATATTGACAGAATGATTAAGAGTTCCCCAGTCTAAGGTAAGTGACCCTAGCATGTCACTTTCCACTGCGTAGGCTGCACTTAAACTACAGAATAAGAGCACCTCTACCAGTTTCCCCAACGTTTGCCTCAAACAGCAAGAAACCTCCAGGCGTCTGCCAACTCTCAGTCACAGTTGGAAAGAGGCTCATTCATTTGGCCTCCACTCCTTGCCAATTTTTGAAGTGTTGTACTCTAACGATAAAGGGTTTTGCAATCGGTCTCAAGCAGAGACATTTAAAACATCGCCTAATTTTGTAAATATTTTCACTTATTTGACACTCACTGCTCAAAGCCATGTTCAAGTAAGGTGGCCAACAACAAATGATGTTCAAAATGGAGGACAACACCATGCCAAGGCAGGAGGCTCTTGGGGGGTGGGGAGATTGCAAAAATTCAGCAAATTATGATTATGCAAATTAGACATGCTAAATTAGCATGGCATTTGTGTTACAGCCAACAGGTCCTTTATCCTTGTAATTTGGAAAGTAGGTTTTCACTTATAATTCAGCCTTTGAACACAACACTCCTAGGTAAATGGACAGGATAAGAAAAAAATAGAAGGAAAGGAGGATAATTTAGTAATTCTAAAATATTTGAGATCTGCTTTTGGACCCATTTGATCTTCCAACACCCCTAGAGACACAGGACTTGCCCTGTACAGTTGAACGTCCCAAATTCAGATATCTGTGGGAGGTTGGAGCTAGATTCTGCCGAGGGGAGGGAATTTTGCATATACTCACAGGTGCCTTTCACTGTTTTTACTTCCACACATGAATCAGAGCTGAGATCTCCCGTTCGGAACAGGTTTCAGTGCTAAGCCCCGGAGAAGTCTGGTTCACATTAAACTGTAACTATGTAGCTTGGTCTATAATATCGAGTAAATCCTATTTTTGTTTTAAAATTTCTGGCTGCCACTTGAAAATCCCCACTCCTCTAGTTTGAGGAATCAGGTTTGTTAAATCCTATGCAGGAGGAACTCCCAAGGTCTATTCTGTTCTGTGTGTAGTACTAGTACATACTCATTTTCAGACTTAAAATTTCTAGATGCCACTATATTATTAATAATGGGAAAGCATCTGCTTTGCATTCAGAAGTTCCCATGTTCAGTCCCCGGCGTCTTCAGTAAAAAGGATCCTGTAATAGGTGTTGTGAAAGACCTCCGCCTGAGACTCTGGACAGCCACTGCCAGTCAGAGGAGATGCCATTTTTTGCAAGGCCATTTGCTCTTCGTCTCAGAAGACAAAGACTATGTGGCATGATTGCCAGTTATACAGTAGGATTGCAGCTTATGGGCAACACGTGCAGTATCCAAGGGTGCACCTTTCTGTTACATGGGGAAGACAGACAGTTGTGCTTCTCGACAGTCCATGCAGACAACCAAAAACTACCCCAACTACCCCAGGGTGATCTTTTTCTATTTCCCTTTGAGGAAAGTTGAGCACAGGAAGCTGCCTGATACTAAGACATACTGTTCATCTGCCTAGCTCAGTAATGTCTAATGTGCCTAACAGCAACTCTCCAGAACCTCAGGCAGAGGAAGAGCTTTCCTTATACTGGCTACTCTAAAAGGTTATGCCTGGGACTGAACTTGTGACCATCTGCATGCAAAGCAAGGTGCTCTTCCTCTACAATATAAAGTGGCCTAAACCACATGTCAGTCCCCCAGTCCTGTTACACTCAACAACTCTCTTTAGGCCGTGAAAGTTTATTGAGTTATAGGCAAGATCCAGAAAGTCACTTGTGTTAGAACTAAAGACTTTTGGCGGGTACAATCTTATTATAGGAAATCCAAGCAGGTCCCATCCACCACCCCCAATCATACATCACAGCCATACTCCGCCTAATTGCCATGCCAACCAGAAGAGATATAGATCCTGGTAATCTAGAGTCCGAGATGGCACAAGAATGTGTTCAAGGCCACCTTCCCCTGGGGAAGCAAAAGAGGGGAAGGAGGATGACTTGTGGAAAAGTCACATCTTCTAAAAGCAAGAGTCTCAATCACTCCCCCCCAGAATTATGGCAACCCAAGCAAGTACAGCGTAGCAGGGTTTGACACCAAAGCAAGGGAAATCTCTTGGTGTACATACATAATAAATTACAGCCATACATATTTTTAGAAAGGGGAACATTTGGGACATATTTAGATCTTCTACATTCGAAGCTGTCTTACCTTGAGACAAGTCTCTGTAGGCCAGTGTTATCAACAGTGACAGGGGGGAGCAGATCTTCCTGGCGTCAGCTGGAAGTCTTTTCCAGTCCTGCTGCCTGAGATCTTAAAGAGGAGACCGTAGGTACTGAAGCTGGGATGTTCAGCAAACCATGCGGGTACTACCACTACAACTTTGGTTTCCTCCGTAGCTACCAAAGGGGGCCCTTAATGCACCTCAGATGCAAACACTGTGATAAAATGGTCATCCGTAAAGGCTCCACCTACGAAAAATAATTATCCAGGCCTTGACTTCCAGTGGGTGGATCGGTGATGGCGGTTGCTCTCCTCGATGTCCGAGGAGGTGACTAGCACACCCTCGGCTTGGAGGGGTGCCACCTCAAGTGGCACCCCCACGGAGCCCTTGTGAAGGGTTCCAGGCCAGGGGGCTCTTGAGGGTTAGCCTCTTCGACGGCTTGATGCCGGAGAATAGAGGCTTCCCTCCGCCCCGATGGTCCAGCCAATGGGTGACCTTAGGGTACAAGCCAATCTAACCAGGACAAGCGCAGGAGATCAAGCGGAATAGCGTATGAAGAGAGCAGGGTCAAGATATGACCAACAATGAACGTGAGTTCGAAATAAATGGATTATTTTACTAAACCAGAGCACCCCCCCCGTGGGAAAAGCGGTGTGTAAGGAGGGACGCCTCCTAAGCGCATGAATGGACTAATGTAGCGAAGGGGGAAGGGGGGAAATAAACAGCGAGTTTTTTCTGAGAGACTTACTTGAGTACCGATAGTGAAACGACGAGTCTTTCGAGTCTTGGCATAGCGGTTTGGAAGTGTAAACAAAGTGGAATATGGCGGCTTCCCGAGGAAAGTTAAAACCGAAACCAGGCAGTCAGAGCCCAAGACCGGAAGAGGGAGCAGACATCATGAAGTTGCTAGCGGATATGCTGAAGCTGGTAATGGAGCAACTCGGTGGTATTAACCAGCAATGGGCCACACTAAACCAAAACTTCGCTCTGCAGCAGCACCAGCTGGCAGAAATGGAGAAGAAAGTGTAGCATGCAACTGTGAAAATTACAGACATGGATATCACAAATAAGAAGATGAAGAAAAGAGTGAGGATGTTGAAACAGCACAAAAACTTCAGGAAACTCGTTTGTTACAGCTTCAAATGGAAAAAGCTAACATGCCTGAAATTGAAAAAGAAGATTTAAAGAAGACTCGGGGAGAGATCATCGCTCCAATAACAGGTATATCAGTGGATGAAATAGTAAAAGACATGGAGACTGCCTATTGGGCATACTCTAATTATATCAGAAAAAATAACCTGCCTGGAGAGATTGTGGTGAGATTCGCAAGAAGACAGACCAGAGATGCGGTATTAAAGGCAGCTTCGGCAAATCCACTGAAAATTGGGAATACAATCATAAAGACTTTAAAGGATATCCCATTTGAAATCCGTCAAAAGAGGAAAGACTACAAGGAATTGATCTCATTTCTTCAAACTAATGGAATTCAGTACAGGTGGGCGATTCCTGAAAGTGTAATTTTTAAAGTCAACAATAAAAGAGAGAAGATTGACTCCATCTTTAAAGCTAAGGAATTTTTGAGACGTCAGCTTGAGCCGGAAGAAGAACTTAAAGATGAAGAATCTAAGTCAAGTGACTCTGCTACTTCGGGAACGGACGAAGACTCTGTGGGGGAAGCGGGTGCGGGAGCGGGAGCAACGAAAACTGTGTACGACTTTAGGGATAGAAAACCGAAGTAAGGGCAGAACGACTCTGTAAATTGCTCTTTGAAGTAAAGAAGATGCTCAAGAAGTACTCTCACAAAGATTAACTTACTAATATAGAAGATGTGTTAAACAAGAACTTCACAAGTATATTGTATCAATAACACTTGTCTTATTAACATTTAGATTAACATGGAAAGGATCTCCTACTCTTGGGTTTTTAGTTAGTGTGGGTATCTTTCCTTTATCCTTAGATGTAGTCCCCCTTCCTTTATTTTCCATTGTAGTTAATAGTCGTATGAAAAATAATAAAAATACCCTCTTGGGGGTTAAAAAAAAAAAAGAATTATCCAGGCCTTGTTGACTGACTTCTTGATAGAGCGGGATCCAGACTCTGATTGCTGTCCCAATCTCCTTGCTGCTTGAGATAGCAGGATTTTCAGTTCCAGAGGGGTTCCTGTGAACAGTGCACTTGTATGAACAGTTACTCTAGCCCATTGACTGTTCTGTTTGCTGTCAGAGAGGCATTTGATTAACTTCTTATTGTATATAAGGAAGGCCAAGCACCAAAGAATAGATGCTTTCGAATTATGGTGCTGGAGAAGACTCTTGAGAGTCCCTTGGACTGCAAGATCAACTCAGTCAGTCCTAAAATAAACCAACCCTGACTGTTCCCTGGAAGGCCAGATACTGAAGCTCAAATACTTTGGCCACCAAATGAGAAGGGAGCCCTCACTGGAGAAGACCCTGATGCTGGGAAAGATTGAAGGTAACAGAAGAAGGGGATGGCAAAGGATGAGACAGTTAGACAGTGTCATCGATGCAACGAACATGAAGTTGAGTAAACTCCGGAGGATGGTAGAAGACAGGAGGGCCTGGCATGATGTGGTTCATGGGGTCGCGAAGAGTCGGACTCAACTGTGTGACTGAACTATTTATATGTGTGTGTGTGTGTGTGTGTGTATAAACAAACAATGGAAGCTGCTGCTGTTCTCAGGGGCTTCTTTCTGCAAGATCAAGGCTTCCTGATACCAACTATGCCCCAGCAATTCCTAAGTTTAAATGACTGTTCGAATAGGAGCAGGTTAACAACATTAAGATCACAGTCTGAAATTACCTTTTTCTTCCTCTCCCTCTTTTTTTTTTTTGGGGGGGGTTTACTAAGCTTGCTATTTCCAGGCTGGCAAATTCCTGGAAATTCTGGAAGTAGAGCCCGGAGAGGACAGGGTTTGGGGAGGGGCCTCAGCAAGGTAGAATGCCATAGAGTCCATCCTCCAAAGCAGCCATTTTCTACCAGGGGAACTGATTTCTACAGCCTGGAAATCCGTTGTAATTCTGGAAGATCTCCAGCCGCCACCTGAAGGCTGGCAACCCTAGGGGTAACATCCAGCCTGATGAAGAGTTCTGGAAAGCCCGAGAGTGTGCAATAGTCTTATGCCAGATTGGTTGCCCATAATCAAGCTTTTAACGATTTTTTTCCTGTTGGACCCACACAAATGACTCAGAACATCTATCAGCTTGGGATCCCACTGTTTCATTTCCTACTGTGTACCCCAAAGCCCAGGAAAGGGCTTGGATCGAGGAAGAAGAGCATATTTATTTTGCTCATGGTTCTTGAACTATTATCCTTGAGTCCCAGTGAGAGAGAAGAGATTGGATTTATACCCCCAACCCTTCACTCAGAGTCT
>NW_015177066.1:231816-271541 GCF_001447785.1 Gekko japonicus
CACACCAGCAGCTGCGTGTGGAGGAGTGGGGAATCAAAC
Source organism: Gekko japonicus (assembly GCF_001447785.1). Lineage (NCBI taxonomy): Eukaryota > Metazoa > Chordata > Lepidosauria > Squamata > Gekkonidae > Gekko > Gekko japonicus. The sequence goes on from NW_015177066.1 coordinate 231,856, forward strand.
CTGGTCCTCCCAGATTAGGTTCTGCACACTTAACCGCTACACCAAACTGGTGTAGGTAGACTATAAATAACAGTAGGTAGACTATAGTAAAAAAGGTAAAGGTTCCCTTGCTCGAAAGCCAGTCGAATCCGACTCTAGAGTCGCGGTGCTCATCTCCGTTTCAAAGCCGAAGAGCCAGCGCTGTCCGTTTCCGTAGTTATGTGGCCGGCATGACTAAACACCAAGGCGCACAGAACGCTGTTACCTTCCCACCAAAGCGGTACCTATTTATCTACTTGCAATTTCTTGCTTTCGAACTGCTAGGTTGGCAGGAGCTGGAACTAGAGACGGGAGCTCACTGTGTCATGCGGCAACTCGGGTCTCGAACTGCTGAACTACTGACCTTCAGCGTCTTAATAATTTTTTTTAATCCCCCTCTCCTTTTTGTTATAAAAAAAAAAAAGAGAGAGAAGGGAAGCCTTTAAATCCATCTTGAAGATCATTAGCTTGAAAAGGTGAATAAATGATACATATACACACACACATATATATACAGGCGCGCACACAGAGCGAGAGAGAGAGAGACGATGATAGATCGATCGACGGATAGTGTATGCCTGCCTGTGTAGATTTTTTTTTTTTTAAAGGTTGAAAAATTTAAACACCACATCCTCCCGGGAATTAAGAAAACTCTAACGACGTTGCGAAGCCTCCCCCTCCTCCCCTCCCCTCGCGGGAGCAAAAACTGAAGCGGAGAAGCCCGCCAATTTCCCTCTCGCTTTACGAGGGCCGACTGCGCCTGCGCGGATGCAGGAGGCGGGGCGCGTGTATGTAGCGCGAGGCAGAGGCGGGCTGGGGGGGTGTTTTGTGTGTGTGTGTGGGGGGGGGAGGGTTGGCTGTCTCTCAACCCGGGCGGCGCTGTCGTGGAGGGAGGGGTGGAGGGAGGCGCGCGCGCTCAGACACAAAACTCTCCTCCTGTGTCGCTCACTCGCCGGGGGCGCGCAGGCGCACTCCCCGTTTCCCTCTCGCGCTCTCCCCCTTCCTCCCTCTCCCCGTGAGGATTGGTCGCCCGCCCGGTGTCTTTTGTCTTATCGGGGGCGAGCGAGCCACGCAGCGCGCCCGCCCGACTCGTTTTCTCTCCCTCCTCCTCCTCCTCCCTGCTTCCCCCCGCCCCTCCCTCCTTTCTCTCGCACCACCTCGCGCGGGGCCATCCCGGGGGTGTCGCTGGGAGCCAGGCAGGCCGCGGCTCGCCGCCCAGCCCAGGTGAGGCCCAGAGTGAGCGGGCGAGCGAGCGAGGAAGGCCGGCCGGGTGAGAGAAACGCACACGGCGAGGAGGCGGCGGCGGCGGAGTGAGGCCTTGCCCGGCGGAAGACTGCGAAGGAGGCCTCGCCGCGGCCTAGAGTCGCCTCAGAAGACGTCGCTGCTGGTGCCGCTGCTGCTGGTGGGGGTCAGAGCTAGGCAAGGCCCTGGCAAGGCCCCCGCTCGGAGAGGGGGGAGAGGGGGGAGAGGCGGGGTGGTTGTCTGGCTGGCCCAAGGCCCCGCGCTGCCTTCCTCTTCCTTTTGTGACTGGAGGCAGACCCGGCCAGCCCCATCCCGCGTGGCTGGCTCGCCAGGAGAGCGCCTCGAGATCTGCGCGGGACTGACTCCCAAGTAAGCCTGGCCAGGAATGCAGCAGGGCGCCTTTTTTTGGGGGGGGGGGGGGAAGAGAGAGAGAAAATTAGACCGCATACAACTCTCGCCCCCCGCCGCACAAAGTTGTTGAGAGAGGAAACTTTGTGCCCACGAAAACGATGTGTGTTTCTCCCCCCCCCACACACCCTCCAATTTCCCTCGTTTCCCATTCCCAGTCGGATTTTTGACCCATTCCTGTTAGCTGTTTTGCTCCCCCTCTTCCAAATTCCTGAGATCAAAGTAGGGATGGGTGTCTAGAGAGAAGTTGAGCATTTCACACACACACACCTTCCCCGCGTACACAAATATTAGAGACCTTTTTAATTTTCTTAGCTGCGTTTTTGTTGCTTTCCCCCCCCCCCCCCCCACACACCCAAGACGCCTGGGATATCCTGTTCCCCTTCCCTCTCCATCTCGACTGATCTCTCTGGCATTGTACACGCCTTTTCTTTCTCTCCCCCACCCCCTCCTTGAAATATGCCTCTACTTGTTTGGCTCTGCCCTTTCTGGGCTGCCAGATTGCTACTGTTTTGAATGTACCTAATGATATGTTGTTTCTTCAACCGGGCAGGAATTTGGGTAGATGGAAGTGCTTTTCTGACTCTCACTGTGTTTGTAATATGCTGCAGAAGTGGCTCCTGATGATTGTCCAGTGTGGGACAGCGCAGGACTGGTTTTGCAACAGGGGAGTTCAATAAATTTGAGGCTAAGCGGCTGGGAGGTGTATGTAAGACGCGAAGTTCTGAATGCAAAATGCCTTTTTCGTTCTCCTTTCTGTTTTTGTTTCGCTTAATGAAATTGTCCCTGAGTTGTGACTTACTTAGGTTATTTGCCTGGTATGTGAAAATAGTGGTATGCAGAGGAAGAGAGGGTAGTTTTCTAGAAGATTTAGTGGAAGATGACAATGTGCACTTGCATAAAATGATATGTCTCTTTAAAAATACAACGTTAGGCACAGTTTTTGTTTTACAGTGTCCTGGTACAACCTAGTTCTTCCTGTTCTCCATGTAAACACTATGTGCTTGCCTTTAAGTAAGTTGGTATGAAAACATTGGTTTTTCTAGTAAATATTTTTAGGACTGGAATGTTTGTTTTTGTTCTGACATCAGTGCTGCATGGTCAGTTTGTTCACAAGTGGGATAATGGCACAGAAGTCATGAGACACTGAAGCACGTGTATAAACAGCCCTTTTAGTGAAAAGGCTAAATAGCTATAATACCCGCAGTTTAAGTGCTCAGTAATCCTTATAGCCTCCCTATGAAATAGGTCAGTTATTTTCCCTGTATTGCAGATGTGTGGTTAGGGGGACCAAGGCTGAAGGGAGAAATGGCTTTTCTGAGGCCACCTAGTGAGTTCATCCCAAAGGAGGAGAATACAACCAGGGACTTCTGGTTCACAGCTGAGTTTCTGAAAGTGCTATAGTGCACTACGCACATTGGCTACACTATGAAGATGCACAGACAACAAATAATGCTAGGAGGTATACAGTTTCCTAACGATGTAAAGGATTTCTTCTCTTTTGCCCTTTAAAGGACTTCTTCTCTTGCCATTTTGCCTGTGGATTTACAAGAAGCCTGTTTGCTCTTTCCCAGTGTGGTAATAATCTAGAAAACTATAGATTTATCATAGTGGGACTAAATTGAAGGGCCAGTTCTGCAACATGGTCTTCACATCTAAGTTACAGATGGCATACTACAGTTATCTGTGGCAATTTTGGAAAACATGCTGTAAAACATTTTAGTTGATTACAAAATGCTTAGTTCAGAATTTTAAAGCAGAATAAGTTCCATTTTCTTACTCCAAAATTACAGAGGAATAGAAGTGTATAGCACGCTAAACTGAGTATTTGTACTAATCAAGATGCAAAGGACCCTACTAAGAGGTGGTTGCTATAGTGCAAACTACAAAACTGCCTTAAGTTTGGCTGATATTACAGGGCAAAGTACAGAACTCTCTTTAACTGGGGAGAGCATAACAGTCAGCTTTTACTCAAATGAACACTTGCATTTAGTTCAAACCAGTGCATATATAACAGCTTTATTAGGTCAGAAAACTAGTCCATGCAATGCAGTCTTATTCTTATTTGTTATCCTTAGTCTGTCAGTGTTCAGATCCTTCCGGAAGTTTTAACTGTCAAGGGTACTGATAAACGACTCTGGTCCCTCCATCTACTTCCTTCTGCTCAATTACTTTAAGGTATTGGAGACACTCTGAGCATCTGATCTAATAATGTTGACATTTCCCCCCACCCTCAATTTATCAAAGTGCCTGATTCTATGCTGTGGAGCAGGAGCAGAACAAAGAATGGAGGTGAAGACTTTGAGTGCTGATGCAAGGGGACAATTGATGCTCTCTCCAGATGTCAGTATCCACAAGGTCTGCTGTTCCAGTGCTGGAAGAAAAGTCCTTAACACAACTCAGGAGCGATGTACATGGGCTATTACAGTCTGTGAGGGGAGTGGGAAAAGTTGCCCTGATATTTTGCTCCTGATCTTTTAAGTATTGTTGGAACAGCTTAGCAGTCTTGGCATCTATTTCAGGGGGACTTAGTCATGTCCAGCCTTCATTGGGTTAAAACCCGCTTTTTCACTCAGTGCCACCCAATTCTCCTCCTTATCACTGCTCTCATCCCACATGGTTTTTGTACATGCGGATCCTATGACACCCGACACAACTTTTTTAGTGGTTGGGGTGGGGGTGTCGCTCCTTCCTTTTTGAGTCCCAGAAAACTTGGTTGTGTTTATCCTATTGTTTTGCACACAGGTTCTACAAATAAATCTTGATAGAACTATAGAAAAAGTGGGATTGAAATACTTGCAGTATACAAATTAGACTAGATGAAGAATATTAATTATTGTCAAAAGTTAGTTATAACAGTCACAATGATAAAAGTACTCTTAGGAATAAGATTCAGCAGACCTTGAAACTGTAATTTCACCACAAAGACATATCTTTCTGACTATAATTTTTATTACAACTTGGAAGCTGTCATAGTGATCAGGAAGGGTTCTGGTTTTGTGGGCTGAACCAGCAAAAAGATAACATGTAAATTGTACAGTTAGGCAGGAGATTATCCTTAAAGCTCACAAATGGGTGCTTTAATTTTATTACAGCTTGCACCAACAGAATATGTTTTATGGGTCAAGTTGTAAGCCTAATTTGAAGAGTTCATTAACAGAGATGCTATCTCTTTGTGTTGGGGATTTCTAAATGGCAGGCCTCTGCACTCTGTACTGGCATGTGTCGCTGTTGCTTCTGTGGTGCTTGAAGATGCATAGAACATGGCACCTGGGTCCAAGGAACTAGTTTGGTGCCTTTTGGTGCAGTGGTTAAGTGTGCAGACTCTAGTCTGGGAGAACTAGGTTTGATTCCCCACTCCTCCACTTGCAGCTGCGGAATGACCTTGGGCAAGCCATAGTTTTGCCAGAGCTGTCCTTGAAAGAGCAGTTCTCTCAGAGCTCTCTCAGCCCTGCCCTATCTCACAGGGTGTCTGTTGTGGGGAGGGGAAGGGAAAGGAGTTTGTAAACCACTCTGAGTGAAGGGCGGGTTATAAATCCAACCTCTTCTTTTAGGCCCCCTCCCCAGTTTTGAACAGCTTACTTCCCCATGCTAAATTCCAGCAGTGTTTGAAACTTCACTCTTTTTTAAAAAGGGGAGGTGCCATGTGGTTGAAGGGGGGTTGTTCAAGAAACGGAAGTCTGATTCCCTTTTGGAGATACAGGATAATTCAAATCAATTTTAGGAGCCTGGCCATAATGTTTAAGATGATAACGTTGTGTACTGCATTATAGTAGAATATATGGTTTGTTATTCAATTGCACATACACTAAACAAGTCTCATTTCAGTGTTAGTATTTGCTTTTTTTGAAGATTTTAACATTTTTGTTTTGTACAAGCGCATCTTGAAAAGGCCTTTTTGATTCATTTGGATTCACATGCTTTGATTAATTGTTTGGCAGATGGTTACATTTGATAATAGCCACCAATGCAAGCATATATGTTCACTGCATTTTTATGGCATTTATTTTGTATATGTGTTAGCCAAATTGCCTTGAATTATTAATTAGTCTAGGGGAAGTTATGATTATTAATTGGCAATAGGCAAATTTGGGTTCTCACCAATGTATACAGAAGTCCCACCTTTGCTGTAAACACCAGAACAGACACAGAGACTGGATTCAGTAAAATATAATGTCTTTTTACTGGGGAATATATATATATCATTCAAACAATACACAACCACACACACATTTATAGAACTAAGGAAGCAGAGGTGATAGTTTATAGAGGGGTTATACAACCTGGTCCAGATGTGCAGAGGTTGATGGATTGTGGCCTAAACTCAGAGAGCTTAGGGGTGGACTGACATTTTGGATTATGGCAGAAAACACACAGGCTGAGGCCATGTTTACACTGGGATATGAAAGACAGTGCAGACCCTATGAAAGACAGTGCAGACCAATGGCTGGTCCTGGGGGCTGGGCTCAGGTGAGAACAATAGATTTCTTGGACCAATGATGAGTCCCAGGGGTGTGTGGCATCAGGATGGGCAAGGCCTAGATGTGACCAGTGAGCTTCCAGAGAGTCAGGGTTTGGTTTTAACAATAGAAGCCAGGTGCTGGGTGGCTAGTTGAATGTATTATCTGACCACTAATGGTCCTGGCCAGGGTAAACAAAAGGTGGGAGACGTCCCTGATTAGCGTCAGGAAGGATTGTTAATAATTTGAATGTTTGATTGGTTTATCCCGGTATCTTGAGGGACAGAGTAGAAAAGACAAGTATTCAGACAAAGAATTAAATAGACTTTAGAAATGTAGATACTTTACCTGCTAGAACTCATTGTTATTCCATAAGCATAATCTCTGCTGGGTGGAGGGGGAAGACAGGACGCTTGCTCTGAGGTTGCCTGTCACCTGAAAATGGAGAGCCCTTTTTCAGAGCTGTGGCTAGCTCTGTGTTTCAGAACCAAGAGTGCCTTCCTTGGCCTGAATTTTGTGGGTCTCTGGATCAGGTTAGAAATGGGGTGCCCCTGCTATTGGGGCTACCCAAGAGTAAAAGGCAGCGCCTCTGGCAACATATGTCCCTTGTGAGGTGTCTGCTTGTGAAAATCAAGGAGTCCCTGATATCCCAAATGGATGCAGTCAATGAAACACTACTGGATGGATTATGGGGGCCTTGATAAGTATGTCTTAAGGGTGCCACTGGACTCTAAATTTGTTCTACTGCTTCAGACCAACACGGCCGACCACCTGGAACACAATAGGTTAGAGGCTGTCAAAATGATTTGGGGCGGGGATTTTTGCCATCTTTCTTCTCCAGTGACAGTCCTCCAACTCCCCCCTCATACTGTTCATGAAGGTTTCTGTCCCACAGGAGCAGTACTTCAAGGGGAATTTCTGGCTTGGGGCAAGGCAGGGAAGCTGTACTTCCATACATGGTAGACAGGCTCTAACCCAATATTCCACAATCTTGGGCCAGTGTTAGAGCTCTAATAACTGCTCTGGATTTCTAGATGCTGCTTGTACTAGGCCAAATGAGCATTTCTGCTTTTTAGATGCCTGTATCAGTTTTTTAAGCTTCTAGGAATGTGGATGTTTACAATTCAGGGACTTTAGTCCTGACTGAAGCTCATATATAAGCAGAGATAGTTTCACCGTTAAGACCCAAACAATAAAACATGACTGCAGTGCCTTAGAGCAATTTGCATGGCATAGCTTAGATATACAAACCAGGTTAGAGGAGTATTGTATATGATGTTGGGGCAACACTGAATACCATATTAAAAACATCTGTATCACAAACTGAATAGTATCTACACCTATGAGGCTAGAAAATAATGTAAAGAAAAGAAAGCTCTTAACTCTTGAGCTCTAATGTAACTTACAGTTCTTAACTTTATTGGAAGAAAGTCACATTCATCTCAGTGGAACTTGCTTTGGAGAAAGTGTAGGTAAGACCACAGCTTTAATTGGAAGCAAACATATATAAAACTGCCACATAAAACATCTTAAGGACTTGGGAAACTGTAGCTTTTGAAAGAGTGAGGAGTCACTGAAAAGTATTTTTCAAACCATCCAGTTTTCAGACTTTCTTGGAGAAGTTGTGGCAGAAGATGATTGACAATATGTGAGCCTTATTTATGTCATTAGATGTGAAGGCAGCAAACATGTTAACAAAATGTGTTTTTTTGGGGGGAAGTGTCATTCTCAGGTGATGTATAGGTGAAGGATTTGGGGAATCTGGAGTGGGGGCAAAGCGTTCCAACGTTGAGTCACCACTGAGAACACCTACTAGAAATGCATTTATGTTTCTGCCTGGGTATGTAGTTTGTATACTTAACCTTTAAAATCAGCCAAGAACACTTACAATGCAGAATAAGGTTAGCGATTTCTTAGGCATGGTACACTTGGTCTTTACCAAGTCATCACCAGCCACTTGACTTGGGTCCCTTTGCTCACTATTATCTGTTAAGTAACTCTGTTTATCAACCTCTTTGTGATGCAAGGAACACTTACTAGTTCTTGCATCATATAAGCCTCTAGATTAATGCTGTTGGGCTTGCGCATAAATGCTTGTGGTGGAGCAGGGATTCGCATGCTGATCTCATCATGTATTTCAAATTGCTTTACCAAAAAAAACCCCTGTAGATAAGCATAAGATTTCAGTATGTTCATTTATTTATAACTCTGCTTCAAGCTGACATGTTGCCTTTTCCTTGAGAGAGGATTCCAACATATCCACACAATTGTGTAACATAAAACATGACTAGTGGATGTCCCTTTTAAATAACGAAATGAGTAAGAACCAACCCTCACGTTACCAGTGCAGAGTCTAAGAAGAGAAGAAGAAGAGATTGGGTTTCTACTCTGCCCTTCACTCAAAGTCTCAGAACAGTTTACAAACTCCTTCCCCTCCCCACAACAGACACCCTGTGAGGTAGGTGGGGCTGAGAGAGATCTTTCAAGAATGGCTCTTTCAAGGACAGCTCTGACAGAACTATGGCTTGCCCAAGGTCATCCAGCAGCTGCAAGGGGAGGAGTGGGAAATCAAACCCGGTTCTCCCAGATTAAATGCGCGCACTTAACCACTACACCAAACTGGTTCTCTAAACCATACTTGATCCTGCAAAAATAAGACAATATGGAAAGCTATAGCATTGTTGGTTATTTTGCTACATGGATGCCTCAGAGGAACGGGTATTGAGGTTTCTGGCACTCCTGGATAAGATAGGAGAGGTCAACACAGAGCTGTGACATAGAGTCGGACTTGAGCTTGTGCCAGTGCTGCTCTACTCCTCTGCTTCAGTCGACCAGAAGAAAATAAGGCAAGACTGTATATGTACTGTAGCATGCATTAGATTGGCAGTGTCTCAAACTCCGGATTTGATTGGTGGCATGTTTGTCAAAAAGGTTGGCCACTGCTGTGCATTACTAACAATGCTTTAGAGTCTGAGACTGCTGTCCGTGGGTACACACATTAACTACTGCTAACCAGCAGCAACAAAAGGCTGTCAAAGCAGAAAATGTTTTTACTGCTTCCATTAGGAACCGAGAGACAAAGTTTCATGAGCTTCCAGGTTATTTCACAAAACTGGGGCTGTTACTGAAAAGACCCTGCTCCTAGCAGATGACAAAAGACAGAATCCCGAGCAAGTGCTATTGGTTGTGAAGGATTGTGTTGGGAGTAGGCTGGGGTGAAAGTAACAGAATATGGGAGGTACACTTCACATCTTGAGACTTCTGAGACAGACAGTACTGGTAAGAAGTTTTAAGTTACTCTGACCCTGGAAAAACATTAACTGAGATTCTCTGGACGTGGGACCCCCCCCGCGCCTTTGCTATTGGCTCACAGTGGCCTTATGGCAACCTTTTAGGGCAGAGGTTCCCAAACTTATTTGGCCTACCACCCCCTTTTCAGAAAAAAAGTTACTCGACGCCCTCCTGGAAATCTACCTTCAAAAAGTGGACAAAAGGATGCAGTTTGTGGATCTGCACCTGGATCGTTCCAGTGGTATTGCCCACTTTGGGAACCAGGGCTTTCAGGGCAAGTTAGGTGGTTTGCCATTGCCTGCCTCTGCATAGCAACTGTGGACCTCTTTGGTGGTCTCCCATCCAAGTCCTAACCAGAGCTGACCCTGCTAAGCTTCTGAGACTGGGTTAGATAACCGAGGTCTTTGAAAGTAAAAGGCATCAGCTTCCCTAAACCCCCAGATTGCTACTTATAGGGACTCAAAAATTCCTTACATATGCATGTTCTATCATAGTATGAGAACAGGAAATTTCACGTTTAGCTGCAGTTGCTGAAACTGGCAAACCTGCTGGCAAACTTGCTTGTTGTCTTAAGCTAGCCCTTGTGTGGCTGTCTTTGCAGTGTATACTTCTTGGTGACATCTGTACATGTAGTAGACTTCTAAATTCTCTTCTGGAAGTAGCCACACAATAAGGAGATGGCATGGGCGGGTAACACAGGTAAGTGTCAGCAGTCCATTGTTAAATGCCGAAAGGGTCTTGTTCACAAACACCTTTCATGGCATCTGCCCTTTCAAGTATGAGACGTTTCATTGTAATAACTTTTTAAAAAACCACTGGATTAACATCCCAGCAGTTATAGTTTTTAATCTACCTACTTATGGATATCAGATGGGAAGAAACAATTGAAGTAGATAGCTTCTATGTGGATGATATTGCAGCTATGTATGCTATTGTTTTGTATCTTTGTTAATAGAAGCTAATTTATGTCACTAAACATTTCCTTTTTAATGTAGCATGGCCCTGGTCACATCACACGGGCCAGATAATGTGAGGGTGAGGCGTGGCTGTTTGCCCTGGAGCAAAGTAAAGCACGGCAGCCTGATCACATGTCCCGTGGAGCTCGCGTGGTATGCCGTTAGGTGCTGATCACACAGCTATCCTGAAGTGCGGCAAAGAAGTGGCGCGGCGTGATCACACTGGCAATCGCTAGGTGCCGCTTCCGTGGCAAGGGGGATTTTTTTTCTCACCGACGTTTGCGCATGCGCACGATCAAGCAAGCGCATCCTGTGGAGACTTTTTTTTTAAAAAAACCAACAACATCCGGTTTGCGACGGGACATGGACGGGCACCAGATGCCACAGGATTCAAGCGGAAACGTGATCAGACGCCCGCCCTTGCCCTGCATTTTCCGGAAACTAGTACATTGTATGCGGTAGTTCTTTACTCCGCATCTTCGGTGAGGAGCCACAGGTTAGCCACGGGTGTACTGCGCTTCCCAGATGTTGCGGTGTGATCGCGCACTGAAAATCCGCCTATCATCCATGTCTTTAGTGCGGCAACTCCTCCATGTGAGCAGGACACATATAAAGTTAAAAGTTGAAACGTAAATTGAAGTTTTCTGAATGACAGGATTTAAAGCAAGCTAATTTCCTCCACTGAGTTACCTTTATCTAATTCAGAAAATAGCTGCTCAAACTACATTGGTTCATTAGCACTTTTTATTATTACTTTATTACTAGGAAAACAGGTGACATACACAGTCTTAAGGCATATGTTGCATCTTACAAACCCCAGCAGTCCATAGAATTGTAGGTATTCATGTGTGTCATGGTGTATTATGCAGGCTTCTCTGTAATTGGTGGGTTGCAAAGAAATCATCTAGGCAAACATTTTGAACTGTCCCTTGTGTAATTAATCTTGTATATGAAACAGGCTAACATTGTCCGGTGTTACTGAAGTTCTGTTTAAGAACAAATTTGGATGCAAGTACATTTGCTAGTGAACTGAAGCATAGTAGACTTTAACCTGAGAAATATCTGATATGTTACACGAGCATAATGACTGGTTGAACGTGCCAGATCTTGTCTGGACAATGATGTCAAAGCAGGTACTCTGCGTATTTGCAGGCTTGGGTCAGTATTATGATGTGTAGGAAAAAATGTGTCTAAATAACTCTTGCAATCTGCAAAAGGTTTCAGATTTTATCTTAAGAGCAAAAATGTGTCTAAATGCCTCTTGCAATCTAAGGTTTCAGATTTTATCTTAAGAGCAAAAAATGGCTATAGTTTTGATGTGTCCAGTCTGTCAACATGGGTGATTGGGAAAGGAGAAACTCAACTTTGGTGCTGGTTTGGAGGAGGGGTTGGCAGCATTGTATTGCCTTAAAGGAGGGGTGTTTTTTAAATGAATCCTGCTTGTTAGCTGCTAGGAGCTGCAGCCTTTTTGTGAATTACCCAAACCTCCCGCTGTGGAAATGCTAACGGGCTGCAGTAGTCTTTGACCAGCCAAGGTGCTTCTCCACTCCCCCAGGCCTCCCCCCCCCTTTCTAATATCCAGTTTGCTTGCAGGATAATGAACACGCTTGGTAGCTGTCTGTAACATCACAAGTTAGTTAATGATCCGTATACATTCCTGAAACGTTTTAACTGTTAGGAAAATAGTTCTAGGATTCTTCAGGGTCTGCAGTTGTTTCCTCCGTGTGTCATCGCTGTATAGTGTGTTGTGGCGGGTGCTATGATTGGCATTTTGTATATGGTAACTGTCTGCTTTTGTTTACTGCAGAACATGCAACCTATGGCCCCAGGCGGTATGGCACCCTCTCACTTTCCTTGGTACAGAGTGTGGGTTAAGGGCAAGTTCTGGAATCTTTGAAGCACAGACTATTAACAGTTTATTGTGTGCAGTCCCCTCTGTTTAGATTAGGCTGGTGACTACTTGCAAGACCTCAGAGTTTTCCACTCATTTTCTCAGTTCTCAGGTTGTTGGGTTGTTTTTTTTTAAGCTCTCCTTGGTGTGACTTTCATAAGTCGCAGCGTCATCTCCGTGCTCCTAATGCAGTGAAATACCAACGATGCTTACAGCGAAAGGGCTTTATTGCACAGATCGGTGCCATAACGCTGACTTGGGCTAGCTAGCAACTTGTCAGCTTTCCTGCCGCTTTCTTTTCGGCAGCCCTCCTGCGGTGCAGGGAGGAGAGATAATGGAGTGTAGTCGGTCGGCTGCTGGCGGCAGCGGCTTCATCGTTCCGTCGTGGAGGGAGCAGCCGGCTGGGTCGGTGCGCCAGCCCTTGGTTGGGCGTCGCTGTCTCGTAGCTGGGCTGCGACCTGGGGCTGCAGTGCGTGGCAACGGAAGGAGGGCGCCCCTCCTCTTCCCGGCGCTTCCTCTGCTGCGCTAAGCAGCCTTGCTTCGGTGGATGCCTGCGTTAGCTGGCTGCAAGCTGAGTCCGGCTGGTCATGTGAGGCTGATACGCCCGACAGGCAGCCAAGCCAGCCTCCCTCCCTCTTTGGGCCGAGGCGGGCCGCCACCGCCTCCTTCTCCCCCTCCCACCCTGGCGCTGGGAGCGGGCGGGAGTAGAGCAAGCTCAGGCTTCCTCGGACAGCCAATGGTTTGGCCACACGAGGCACCGGACTGAAATCTGGAGTTCCCTCTTCTGCCTTGACTGTGTCCGCCTCGTCCCCTCGCCTCTTCGCTGTCAGTTTGCGCTTGGACGCCCGATCCCGCGGTATTCCCGGGCGCTCTTGTAGATCGGTAGCTGGAGCAAGAGGAGTGTGTGGGTTTTGGGGTTATTTTTTTGTTGGGGGGTGGTGGAATTTCAGAATCCATTTTAGGGAAACTTGCTGAGCAGAGTGAATAACGCCGGAGACTGTCGACATCTCCAGCTTCGTTCAGTTTTCTCCTCTCCTTTCCGTGGGTCCTCACTTTGGATTACTTTGGAAACTTTGCTTGGAGTGGGAAGTTGGATTGGAACGACCTTGCTTTTTTCAGTGCGCGCCCTCTTCGCGTGGATTTTTGCTCCGTTCTGATTACGGTATTAGCGCTGGCCGCCTCCAAGCCTGGAGTTTCTAGGAGGGGCCTCTGTTGTGGAGTGTTTTTGTTTCTATGGAGAAACGCCATGAGCTGTTCTGCTCCTCATGACGGGGAAATCCGCCTTCAGTTTTTTATATGCGTGGAAAGGAGTCCTTGATACATGTCTGCCAGGAAACAAAACCAACAAAAGAAAAGGTAGAAATTCTTAAACTGTCATTGTTATTCTGTGCACATCAGTGATTAGTAAGATCCCAGAGGACTTGCAGACTGTCACAAGAATTCAAGAGTTTTGTGTTTGGCATACTGTTGGAAACACTTTTTCAGCAGAACCATGTGATAGCAGTTCCTGGTTCAAATGCCAGTGCATTTTTCTTCCAGAAGCCCTACCAAGTACTTATCCACCTAGTAAAGTTGAAAAGTAGAGAGAAGCATGGTTAAAACGAAGAGTTTTTTTAGAGAAAGCATGGTAGAGTTCTGTAGATTTTTCCCTGTACTGATAGAGGGATGATGGGAAGTTTAAGTGCAATCAGAGAATAGATGCACTTATTCTTAACTGAACTTTTGTGATTTGTTCCATAATTGGGCAAGATCTGACCCTTATTTACACCTTGTAGCTTGTGGGAAGATATGCAGAACAGTGACTCCTTGACTACCCTGGAGCCTCCTTCTATAGAGTTCAGAGCTCCAACACCCAAAATAGGCTGTTGCATATTCATGTATACTGATACTGATCGGTCTTGCTCCTCTTGATGTATAAGCGTTTGGATTGGTGACATTGGCAATGGCTGCAACTCCCAGCTATTTGCTCATATTTTGGAATTAATGTAGGATGTTAAATATGGCCTTACAGATACAGGCATTATTGAAAATTAACTTGAAGCTTAATTTTTCTCATTTCAGTTTTTATAACAGCAGGTGATGACTTAGATTTTGTTCTGCTAGTTTGAAGTTGCAAGACAAGGTCTAAACCAAGAGCCAGAATTGTTACTGGGCTCATGGTCCTTCTGTCAGTAATCATAAGTGTAACTAATTGTTGCTTACCAAAAATAAAAAAAAAGATCCAAGTACATTGTGATAAAAGGCTAAGAGAGAAGTTCAAGTCGTAAATGGTCACCCATGAAAGTAGAGCTTTTTCATTCTTCGTTTAATTGTACCCCCACAATGACTTCAGGATTAACTGTTTCTCTTCTGGCCTGCCAGTGCAGGCAGTTCAGTCTAGGTTGAATTGTTTCTAGTTATTGCCTAGCTATCTATGTTTTGCAAAGAAATTGCTGTCTGTGCCCTTTGTAAGGAAGCACAGAAATGTTTGTATATGCAAAAATAATTCATTATTAGTGGATGGGTCTGAAGCTTCACTGTACCTTTTGTTCTGCTGCATCAGGATACTTAAATCTGATTTTGTAGTAACACTAAATTATCAGCATTGAAGGGTGAACACTACATTAGCAAGGCTAACTCAGCTGCTGACCAGTAATAAAGTGCTAATATGAACACAGCCATTGTAGTTAATAATTTTTCCGTTGTGTTTCACATTGAGTTTGGGTGGTGTGTGTTCTTTTAAAACCAAGACTTATGGTGTTAACAATCAAGTATAGGTAAATTCGAAACAGAAAAAAGCTAGCTGAAGTTCTGATATGTTGGGAGCTAATCATTGGCTTTGTGGTGTTTACAAAATATGCTTGCAAAGCACACTTGGTAAAACCAATTTAAATTAGATCCTAATGATCAGGTAGTTACTATTCCCAGGCCTCTCTGAGGCTTCATGTCTGCCAATGAAACTTTGCTAAAATTGTTGTTCTGTGTGAGCTCAGCCCAAGATCATGTAAAGTAAATAATTCTAAATTGAATAAGTGGAAAGTTATAGTACTTCGTATTCTGTTCTAAGGAACAAACCTGATACAGTATTTCTGAGGGAACTTTTGGCACTCCTAATTAGCTTGTGGGTGCTCCTGTGGACATAGACATCAAAAATGTACATTGGAGCGGCTTGTCCACATAACGTTCTTAGGATCAGCTTCATTAGCAGAGTACTGAACACTTGTTGGGTCTGTGGTTGCATTCTTATTGAACTGTTGTGGGAATTGTTCCATACAAGTAACACTTGAACAACTGCTTGGTAAACTGAATGATTTCTAATACCTTACTAAAATATGTCCTTTTGTACTTTCAGGCATATTGTTGAAGCCAAGTTTTGATAGGATCACTAAGCTAGTTTGGAGGAATAGCTGTTAGTGAGTGGATGTATTGAGTCTGGCTTCTAAATCATTCAAGATTGACAAGCTATTGCACATGTGATTTGCAATGTGTGGGAGTGGTTGAGCTTGTCCATAAGGGTGTGGTGTTGCTCGTGTGTAATGGGTGGGAGCTTACAAGGTGCAGACATCAAAGTGAATATTTGGTTCTTCCCACATTGGATTATTCATATAAATTTCCTTAGGATAGTCTCCAGATTAAAGAGAGCCTAGTCCATTAATAATATGTATGTTAGTGTCTTGATTAAATATGCACACATATAAATAAAGTACTGAAGAAAAAAGGTGTGTTTCCTCTTCTAAGATGGTGCCTGTTAGCCATGCAAAAAAAAAAAAAATTAATACCCCCAAAGTGTAAAAAAAAATATCTGCAATCCTGATTAAGGAAATCTTTTCCATTTAAATACTTTAATTCAGCCAGTTGATTAATTAAACCTTATAAACTTTTTCCCCCCTGTGTGTGCTAAAAATTGCTTTGTAAGCTTTTCAACATGAATTGTAAGGGTTAACCCCAAACAGACTGTTGAGGTTAGCTGCATTCCCTTAGTATCCAATAGCAGTGCAGCCAACAAAAGTGTAGTCAGATGGCTAAAGAGATCAGTTTCTAAAATATTTTGACTTAATATGAAAAACCAAGTGTGAGCCATTATCTTTGTAGTATGACAAGTACAAACTATTGAGGCCTTTTGCGCTTTAAAATGTTGCTTTCCTTTCTGGGGGACACCCCCCCCCCCCAGTAATAAGCATAGTGTGTGTTGACACATTCCCTGAAGATGCCTTCCTTCTCTTTCCTCGTGACTCGCTTGCTTGCTTTACTGAGTGCTCATTGCCAAGGTGATCTTTTGCGCTGAAAATGTAGCTTAGCAAAATGGCTAATTATGCCAAGGGGGTGTGGAGTAAGCACTCTGAATGTACCATGATACAGGCCCGTAGATTGGTACTCAACAAGTTGCTAATTGGATTTTCTTACGTTGGCAAGCACCACCTTATTTATGTTTCAGCAAGATCATTAGCAGTGGTCCGCTGCTGCTTGCCTAAGGTTTTCCTCTATGTGGAGTAAACAAAATGCAGTAAAGCAAGCCAACATTGGTCAAGTCTTTGATATTGCTGTTACTGATAGGCTTTGCTTACAGTTCTGGTGATACGATTATGGCTATAGGCCTGCAGTGCCCTGTGCTGTTCGGGGTGTGGCTACGAATCACACGTTTTATGGAAGCAGGATGCAAAAAACAAATCCCCAGTGTTCTGGAGTCCATGAGTATCTTTGCTCCCATCACTTTTCAAATTCAAGAGTTCAGTAGCCAGTGTGTCTCCATGTAGAAACTCCATCTGAATTTCCCTGTTCTTGAGTCCATGTGGTGATCGTCATGTAAGATCCGTAACCAGTTCTGCATGGATACTTTGGCTGCAGTGTAGAGACAGTTAAATATACTGGAATTCTACAGAACCCACAAGTTAACACACAGTACTGGTCGTTATATTTGACACAGATCCCAAGTCGAGTTTTGTTTGCAGGGAAAGTTACTGTTAAACATTGACAGCATTGTGTATTGTCATACTTATGATACGTATTCTCTCTGATTTTTCTCCATGAATGATAGTACTTACTGATAAATGTTACGTTGTTTATTTCCCCCCCTTTGTGCTCAATTTATTTTTTGTTTTGTTTTTATTACAGAAATGAGCCGTCAGACTGCTACAGCACTTCCTACGGGTACCTCCAAGTGTACACCATCCCAGAGGGTACCTGCATTGACTGGCACCACCGCATCCAACAATGACTTGGCCAGCCTATTTGAGTGTCCCGTGTGTTTTGACTATGTACTGCCACCTATTCTGCAGTGCCAAAGTGGCCACCTCGTCTGTAGCAACTGTCGTCCCAAACTCACGTGCTGTCCGACTTGCCGAGGCCCATTGGGCTCTATTCGTAACTTGGCTATGGAGAAAGTTGCCAACTCTGTACTGTTTCCTTGTAAATACGCCTCCTCTGGCTGTGAGATAACTTTGCCTCACACTGAGAAAGCAGACCACGAAGAGCTTTGCGAATTTAGGCCTTACTCATGTCCGTGCCCTGGTGCTTCTTGTAAGTGGCAAGGATCTCTGGATGCTGTCATGCCCCATCTCATGCACCAGCATAAGTCAATCACGACGCTACAGGGAGAAGATATTGTTTTCCTTGCTACAGACATTAACCTTCCTGGTGCTGTTGACTGGGTTATGATGCAGTCTTGTTTTGGCTTCCATTTCATGTTGGTGTTGGAGAAACAGGAGAAGTACGATGGTCACCAGCAGTTCTTTGCAATCGTACAGCTGATAGGAACGCGGAAGCAAGCTGAAAATTTTGCTTACCGGCTCGAGCTGAACGGTCACAGGCGGCGATTGACTTGGGAAGCAACACCTCGATCAATTCACGAAGGGATTGCGACCGCCATAATGAATAGTGACTGTCTAGTCTTCGACACCAGCATCGCGCAGCTTTTTGCAGAGAACGGCAATTTAGGCATCAACGTGACGATTTCAATGTGTTGAGACCGCAACCCAACATTTTGAGGCCAGTGTCTGGTGGTGGTGGGGATCCCCTCTCCCCCACCATTGCATTCAGTTTCATAGAAATCAAGGTAAACATCTTTGGCTGCCAGATATGAACAGTTTAATAGGGAGAGGTTGGCGCATATGAAAAGTAAATTAATGGAAAGGCTGTGGAAAGTACAGGAAACAAGTTGCATGTAATAACACTAATATATTTAAAAGTAAGTCAGCAGTAAACCACTGAAATATATATATATGTGTGTATATATATATTATACCCAAAATGGGCATCTTTTTGTATTAAGAATCGATTCTACGGAAAAGTGTTGTAAAATAATTCTAAACTTGTTTGTAGATTGATTGTACGTTTTGAAAAGGAAAACTGTTTTGTGTTTCATTTGTGTTCTTTTTTTTCCTTTTGACTGACAAGCCATGCAAGGCGGTCTGGTGTCTGACCGTTTTTTCTCCCTCCTCCTCCCCGGCTGACCCCACTCCCGAGTCACTACATAGTATTGCTGCTGTTCTTGTGTACATTTTTGTGTATTTGCTAATTTTTATTAACTTCTAGTTTTTCATTAAATAAATGACTTTCTTTTCTGTAATTCAGGTTCCCCCCCTCTTTTGTACCTTTTGGAATTAATTGCAGGTGTCACCTTCTGCTACGCATAATTGATTATGGTAAAGTGTATACTTCTGTATATTCGGTAACTCCTTTTTTGTGCAATACTGCCATTGGTTATAGTACAGATTAGTCCTATGGACCTATTTGGAAGTTCTGCCCGAATAACTCTGTGCAGGATTGCAGCCCTTTCCAGTTAGTCAATTTGATGATATTGTCATTCGACTATTTTGTGAACATGATGATCTCTGAAGGAGATGCTATTGGACGAATTCTAAAAAAAATTAAAAAATGGAATCTTTTAAATTGCAGATGCCATTTGTATTTAAGTTCAAACCTAGCTGCAGGTCTTTTTTTGTTTGGGGAATGTTCTAATTTCAAGGAAGTGAAAGTTTAGGCACATTTTCAAAGAAATTTAAAGACACTTAGACATTTAAAGTCATTCTTGTATTTATTGGTTGTGCAGTACAAGAAGGCGTTGTCTATACAGTATTTGTAAACAATTAAGACAGACCATTTGTTTAAAAGAAGCAGTTGAAATAAGCTGTGTTTGGTCTTTTTTTAAATTCTGTCATTAAAAGAATTCCTGGCAAACTGAAAATTTAGTGGGTTTTTTTTCCCTTGGCCCTAATGCAAACCTTACCCAAAGGAGTATCACTTAGAATTTCTTATCCCTCTGCCTGTTCTTGCGCCAAATGAATGTGGGATCATAGTCTAGGCAAATTTTGTTTGCCAGAGGCCACTCTCTTTGGGGCGTTACTGATTTTCTAGAAATTAGAGATGTATTCTTAAGGTGTTCTGTTTTAGTAATGGAAGTCATGCTGATTCTGTATGCTAATGAATTTCAAAAAAGTTGTTTAAAGTGGGGTAAATCATTGGAGTGGAGCTGCGGCTCTGTGGTAGAGCACCTGCGTTGCATGCGCAAGATCCCAGGTTCTGTCCTCAGCATCTCCAGTGAAAAAGGTACAGACAGTGGATGATGTGAAAGACCTAGTTTAGATACTGGTGAGTCACTGCTAGTCCAGAGTAGACAGTGCTGACTTTGATAGATTGAAGGTCTGGCTTGGTATTAGGCAACTTCGTGTGCTCATCTGTAAGCTGCTCCTGCAGGACAAGCAAGTGAGGAATGGGAAGAATGCAGTTTACTGGAATGACCAGGTACTGGCAGCACACCTGGCATGATGCCAGGGTGGGATGGGAAGGTTACTTTCCATTCTTTGATGAGCCCTTCTACATGTCTTTGCCTGCAGGCTGGATCGTGCCTTTATTTATTATTAATCTGTTGTTAAATTGCACTTTGCTATATATAAATAGCTTGCCATGGTTCTGAGTTCAGTAGACCAGAATTGTCCTGGAAAGGGCATGGTCTGTGCTGCTAACCACTTCTCAATTTAAAAAAACAGGCAAAGAATCGCCAGGGGTGTCCAGGTAAGTGAGCGTGGAATAAAGGCTTCTGTTTGTCATAAGGCAATGATGTCCATTCAGTGTGAAATATAGCTGTTTTTATTCTCTCGCATGGTTTGATACGTCACTTGTTACCTAATTTGATTCCAAAGCCCAGTTTAAAGATGTCACCTCCCTCCCCCTGCTTTCCCTAAAGAGGGGGTACAAAGTAAAGCAAAGAGTATATATTTTTAGATGCTTCTTGAATGCATGCAGTTGAAGGGCGCATGCCTAGAGAAACCTTGGCAGCATGGTTCTTGAATAACTTCACAACCATGTCAGATGCTGGATTTGATGCCAGCAGTATGTTTAACACCACCAGGGGATTACACACTGCAGGCACTTCGTCTGGCTTTGGTACTAAGGCCCCGGTCACATGGCAAAGTTGCCGCAGGAGAGGCACGGATGGTGGGCGGATTATCCGGGCGCGATCACTCCCCAACATCTGGGAAGTGGAGCGCACCCGTGGCTTACCTCCAACAATGCGAGTGAAAAAACTAGTACCTCCAAGGTACTAGTAAACGTTTGCCATGGGCTGCCTCCAGACACCCGTGGTGTGATCGTGCTGGAGCGTGGCATTCCCCTCCAGTCCCTCGTTTACCCGCTGGCGCCGAGGGAAGGACCCGCGGTGTTCCGCTGGCACGTCTGATCGCGCATCAAACTGCGCCGGGACAATTAGCCACACCTTCCCCCCGTGATATCCAGCCTGTGTGACCGTGGCCAAAGAAGAATGGCTGCCCCCCCCCCCCCCGGTGCGGGGTGCATGCCTGTGCCTTTAGTCTATGGTATTTAATTTGGTGTGAAGCTTCCATAGGTCTGTATAGTGAATACAAACTTCTGTGAGCAGCAGGTCAGACTTCTTCCTAGCCCTGCTGCCTGAGATCTTGAAATAGTGCCTTAACTGGGAAGCACTGGATTTGAATTTGGGACATTTTTGTATTTAAAAGGTGGGGGTGCATTTCCCAAATGCACAACATGGGATGGTTTATCAACTATCGTTAGTAAAAGGCAGTGCTCTAGCTCAGTGGTACACCCATCGACTCATCCTCAGAAATTGGATGGTTTTTTAAAAATTCCTATGTGAAAGGCTTGGGTTACCATACTGCCAATCCAGGCACTAATTTGCTCTTTCTGCAATCCTTTCTCCCCCCCCTATTTCTGCTGGGACTATGCAGAAGTTGCTGACTTCCTCCCTGGTTTGGAATAGTAGCTACTAAAGGAGCGAAGCACTGTTGCATTGAAAAGTTGTAACAACTGCTGTCAGTTCTAGGTTTTCCCCTTGTGCCTGTTCTGTTAAACAGACTGCCTGATCGAACTGAATTCTCAGCACTCACGCAGTTGGTTTCTGCATGTTTATGCAGAAGCCCTGCTGGGTCCAGTGGCGCTTACTCTCTCAAGTTTTTATGCTCAGAGAATGGTTAGGCAAGTGGAGGGGGGGGGAGAAAGAGAGCAACAAATCTCCAAACTGGATAGTGTGTAGTGGTTTTCATATTGAAAACAGAGAGCGGTTGAAACGTTTCATCATTCCGCCTCAGTCCCTGGCTTTTGATGTGCAAGTTATACTGGTTGGGATTGTTTTGTATTGCATGTACTCGTTGAGCTAACCTTGGAAATGGGAGCATGGATATGCAACATTTGCATATGGGTGTGAGGCTTAGAAGCTGCTTGGTTAGCATGTACTTTGTGTAATGAGAGGGCTAGAAGTAGGTTAGTCAAAGCAGCATTCCCTCACGAAAATGGCTAAGCAGTTCAGCTGCCTACAGTGCTGAGCATCCAGATGCTCTGCCTTTGGATCGCTTCAGTTCATGTATATGGGTGGGCTGAGTTCTCCTTCCAGAACCAGAGCATGCTTAACTAGCATCCTTTGAAGCACTGGTTCCCAAAGCGGGCAGTACCATCCCCTGGGGGGTGCTGGAATGATCCAGGTGCAGATCCACAAATTGCATCTTTCTGACGGGGGGGGGGAGGTGCTGAGTAATTTTTTTCCTGGAAAGGGGGTGGTAGGCCAAATAAGTCTGGGAACCTCTGCTTTGAAGGAAGTGGCTACTTGATTACTTATTGTGCTTGAGTCTCCTGAAGCTTGTGCCTGCAAAGAATAGCAAACACCACAGTAGAGTCCTCTGAAAATGAGTCGCCATCTTCTTGAACCAGTAAAGGAGATGTGTGTGTGCTGGGTGTTAAATTCCCCTGGCAGGGTTTTCGGATACATTTTTCTGCTGACCTTTACAGACTTCCTTGCCTGAAACTTACAAAGGAATTCTTGATGTGACCCAAGTATTTCCCCAGCCCAACAATGAGATGCCCAGATAAGAAAACTGGGATGTATACTACTGCTAGGCAAGGCAGAGGAAAGTCCTCTTGGGGGGTGTTCTGTGGCATCCTTGTTGGGACCACAAGTCACTCAGGTTTTGCCTGCCACTTACAAAATATTTTGAGCGTTTTATTACTAGCTCCTTTATAGCCTTGATTTGCTACTCAGCCACCATTAAGTTTTCGTAACAGCTCAGCCACCATTAAGTTTTCGTAACAGATTTACCAAGTTGTGCATCTTAAGGGTGAGGTTTCAAAGGAGGGGAGCTACCTCATTCAGCCCTTCTGTTTCAACATCATCCTGAATCTTAACCTACTGATTTTGTAAGAACGCACACTGTGTTTTTGAAGGGCATATGAAGGCCCCCCCCCTTTCCTGTCTCACCCAGTAACTTCCTTACATAAGCAGTCTGCTGCAAAGCTTCAGGCAGTGTGTCTTTAAAGGCCGTGGCCTGCAAGATCTCCTCCATCCCTCTGCCTCCAGCCTGACTAGCAGGAAGACAAACGGTTGCATTCCTTGGCAGTGGGGGTGGAAGTTCATCGATTTCCGCCAAGCTTGGATTGCAGAAGTGGGGGGAGGAAGAGTCCAGCTGGTGAAATAGTCTCCTCAAAAGACACAAAGCGCTACAGGCAAACACCAATCTGAGTTCAAGAAGGAACAAAATGAGTAAAGGGAGGAGGGAGGTAACCTGCATAAAAGGACTGAGGGAAGTTCTCGGGGAAACATGTTCGTCCTTGTTTGTGGAAAAGTGGCGTTTGCATACTCTTGACACCATGAAGCCGTTAAGTTTACAGTGTGGTCGTTGAACTGCACTAAGTCTAAGCACCTTGAGCTGGTTTCATGACAGTTGCCGATTCCATTTAGTGAAATTCTCCAGGGAGAACGGTGAAACAGTGTATTCATCCCAAAGCTTATTTTGAGAGTGGCTGAAAGGGAAGTGCAGCTGGCATGCTTAAATGGGCCCCCATTCCCAAGCGGGTGCATTCTTCCCCACATCCACACTAGTGGCCTTGTCAAAAACTGTACTAGCACACTGACCCCTCCCCCCCCACACACTAGTATCAGGTTGCAATCTTGCATTGATCAAATTCCTCCTGGTGTGATGAGGTTATGGCTTTGGAAGCTCTTTGCTATGCATGACTGGAATAGACTTGCATGATTGGGTGTGTGCCTGTGAAGGGAGCATGGACAGCTGAAAGCAATAAATAAAATGCAGTGAAAAATAATCCAACATAGTAAAGCATCCAGAGTGGCTGAAACGCATGCCTGTTTCATGCATGGCTTTTTAAAAAAAGAAAATCAAAACACCGCTGATTAAAAACTTATGTGCTTAATTACAAAGTTCAGTAGTGCTGTTTGCATGTTCCGTTGTTATCAGTCAAGGAAAGCTGAAGTAATTGTTGCTTTGGGGAGCCCTGCAAAGTCTTAAATAAAAGCAGCTCGGTGTTTCAATGAATGTGGTAACCAAAAGGTTGAGTAAAACCAAACCAAAGTGAACGCAATGCTTAAAATGATACAGAAAGTAAAACAAAAACCAGAACGAATACATAAATTTAACGTGGAACAAAAAAAATTAAGAGGATTAGAATAATCTCTCTGTCTACATAAAATACCCAAGGTGTTTCATACAGTTATTGTTTTAAGCCTGTTTTGATTCCACATTAAAATAAAATTTATGGTTTTTTTAACTTTATTATTTTTAGCATTGTGTTCATTTTGGTTTGGTTCTCTCAGCCTTTTGGTTACCTAATTCTTATCCGGGTTGGGTTTTTTCTCTTCAGACTTCAGTAAATGTGCCTAAACCCAGCCCTGTGTGGTTTAAGAGGTAGTTGCAAATTTTAAGTTCTCAGTGATTATCTTTTGTGGCCTCTTAAGTTGGTGGTGCTTTAATGCAAAAGGCATAAGAGCCCTGCTACATCTGACCAATGGTCCATCTAGTTCAGCTTCCTATTTCACTCTGTGGCCAACCTGATCCCCTGGAGGGCTAACAGAGTGTTTCTGTCCCCCGGGCCCCTCCACGTTTTAGAGAGTTGGGACATTCCGACTAGAATCATTTATACCGCTTTTGCAGAGGACACACTCGCATATGGAAATTCTTACAACTCTTCCATTAAGATAGGGCATGGATCTGCTCTAAGAATACCCCAGGTCCAAACTTGCGTCTGCATGCCGTTGGAAGCCCCCCTCTGTTCTATATGTGTCAAATCTCACATTCAGACACAACAGCTGTTAACTCCACTAACAAGCCTGTGTCTGTATATGCCTTTGTCCATCAGCTGGCATCAAGCAGGCTTGGTATCTTGAGGTCGTCTGTGTGGAGAGGCACTCCCTTTTCACAACACTCGGCCTCCCTCCCTCCCTGCTCTCCTCTGTGATGAGGACTTTTCATTCCTTTTGTGTGTCACTTGGAGGATGTTTCCACCCACAAAGAATGCAGACTTTGCACCCTGTACCACCCCCTTTCTGTTTCTGGGTCTGACCTCCAAATTTTATAGCTCTTCAGAAAAATCGAGTTTTCAAATTAAAACAAAAACCCACCACACCGTCACAACTTAGGCAGCTCATCTCTTGTACAGAAGTAAAGCTTCCCCTACCCAGTGAAATGGGATTAACATACCCAGTGTATAATTTAAAACAATTAAAGGAGGATCAACAGTAGGAGGTGCCAAACAATTCTATGCAGTCACTATCATCAGAATAGGGTTCTGTTTCCAGTGTACACAGACTAGTCAAATCCTGGTGCTTCCTACGGGGACGTAGGTGTTGATTGAAGCCACCTCAGGCATCCCCTCCAAACACTTTTTTTGTAAATCGTCTCGTAGGAAACGACAACGACAAAAATAGCTTATCTCCTCAGTAGTTGCATGCAAGACCTGAGCTGTTTGCATTAAATTCTTCAGGATTTAGAAAAAGGGAATTCCACTGTTGCCTAATACAATGCCAATTTAACCAAATCTCTGAAATTCAAGTAGGTAAAAAAATCACCTCGAGCTTTCTAGGGGAAAGAAGCCAGCATCATCATTACTGTTATTAGGCAATGGTTTCCTGCGGGCTCCTGTGATTGGATAGTACTCTTGCTTCGCGGAACTCTACTTCGTATCTGAAAGGAATAATCATCATTAAGAGCTTAGCGTTGAGATCTCTCTCCATATACTGTTCCCCTTTAGTACATATTAAGGCCAATATGAATGGCTCGCAGATTTACAGGGGTCCCGGTGAACAGCAACCCATTGCTATAAAAATCTGATGGCTAATGACCCTGCTTCGATACTCTTGTTTTTATAGCCAGGCACATGGACATCAGCTTTGCGTTCTGTTCCCTGTGCGAGCCCCAGTTGGTCAATCTGCTTAAAGTTTGCTATTGAAGTGTTCAAGTCTAGTCTTGGCTGAAAATCCCCCCTCGAAAGCAGCATTAAGAACTTCGTCCAGGCAACTCGTCATCACAAAATCCAGATCCTGCCTCACGTTGGCTGCAATCTCCTCGAGGTCTTTTTCGTTTCTTTGAGGAATGATAATTCTCTTCAGCCCGGCTCTGTGTGCGGCAAGGACTTTGTCCTTAATCCCACCAACCTGTTTTAAAGACACGGAATGAAACAGGAAGGGAGTCGAGAGATTAGGCTGGAGGCTTTCAGCAGAGTAACTGTTGATGCTTGGGTAATTCCCCTGTCAAAAATCTGCATCACTACCCTGACTGCTATAAAACGCAACACACTACAGGCAAGATACAGCAAAGCGTTAGATGCTTTAGTTGGAGCTAGAAAGCAAGTACTGACACAGTCACCAAGAACGAACCTTCTGTCTGAGTAAGAACATAGTGCAGGTATGAAATGCAACTGAACTACTACAGCTGTTCATTTGGTGACACTTTGGGGTTTCCTCACTTGGTTGGAAGTTGTTCCTGACAAAACCTTTAGTAGCATGCTGCATAGTGGGCCACTTAGCTTTCATTTTGAAAGCAAGTTTCTAGCCCTCATGGCTACACACCCACAGAGGCCTAAAATAGATATAAAGGGAACAGTGGTATGGATCTACATCCTTGGATCCTAATGCAATTCTGTATCTTTCTCCTGTGAGCTGCAGACCAAAAGGTCTGTCGTTCGGCAGTTCGAGACCGGAGTGCCGCATGACAAGAGTGAGCTCATGTCTCTGGCCCCAGCTCCTGCCAATTTAGCAATCCGAAAGCAAGAAATTGCAAGTAGATAAATAGGTACCACTTTGGTGGGAAGGTAACAGTGTTCCGTGCACCTCGGCATTTAGTCAAGCCGGCCACATGACCACGAAAACATCTTCAGACAACGCTGGCTCTTCGGCTTGGAAACGGAGATGAGCACCGCCCCCTAGAGTTGGATTCAACTGGCTTTCGAGCAAGGGAAACGTTTACCAAATAATTCCTTCAGACTCCTCCCTCTCCATTTTCTGGGTCCTTGGTCATGTTATCTCTGGCCTGAAAATTCCAAATTACATCAATACCTTTAGTATTAAATTGGGGGGGGGGGGGCTATAAACCAAACTGATGACCGTATACTCTTAATATGGGTATCCTGGTTACAAATCTGCATTTCCAGAAACACAAACAACTCCAGCATGTTATACCAGTTTGGAATGCACCACTTGACACCTGTCATGCTGAACCAGAGCCCACCAGCAGGGCTCCGGGTGGCAACTGCCTATCCATGGCTTCTTCGACTACCTTCACAGGGTGTGTTATGTCTCATTTAGGACTTGTGGGCAGTGTTCCCTCTAAACTGAGTGTGAGCTAGCTCACAGTTTTTTAGCCTCCAGCTCACAGATTTTTGTCGGCTCAGGAAGGATGGCTCCAGAGCAAACTATGCAGTAGTCAAATCACTCGCTCATAACTCTTAATGCCAGGAGCTCACAAAGTAGAATTTTTGCTCACAAGACTCCACAGCTTAGAAG
Source organism: Gekko japonicus (assembly GCF_001447785.1). Taxonomy (NCBI): domain Eukaryota; kingdom Metazoa; phylum Chordata; class Lepidosauria; order Squamata; family Gekkonidae; genus Gekko; species Gekko japonicus. The sequence continues at coordinate 259,354 of NW_015177066.1, forward strand.
GAGTATTGCTTGTGGGACGTCACAAGGACGCAAATGCTATGAAAAGGCAAGTTCTGGGGCCACAGCATGTTGCTGCCTGGCTGGATGCAAAATCACACATGCATGTTCCCTCTGTAGTTTATGCCTCTTTCCATAGGCTGTGCTTGTGCCACTCAGAAAAGAATCTCAAACATCCTCCCCACCAACCAATCCATGTTTGGTGGTTTCCCCTCCCCCCCCATACACAACTTCCTTGTTTTGGAGTGGTAAGATGTTTTCTGAACTCAGGAAGTTTAGACTTTCTTTGGATTTAACGTTTCCAATTCTTGACGATTTAAAGACCTGGGACGTCACTTATCTAGCGTCCACGTGGAAGTGGGGAAAATCAAAACTGGTGAATCGTTCCCTTTCAAAGAAAGGATCCAACAAATGATGTGTCCACGGTTTCAAATTAGGCAAAATTAAACCCCACGGCTGGAAGAAATTACTGTTATCCGCTCTTCTGTTCTCTTGGAAACGTCACCGTGGCAGATTACTAACTTTCTAGTGCAGAGTGGGTTTTGTTTTGGAGGGTTTTTTTTTACATCAAGTCTGTGTTAACTATCCCAGAGGATTACCGAAGGCTGTCTAGGAATGAAATGGAACAAGCCTGGCAATGTGGCTTACAATAGAGATGGAATTAAAACTCGGTATTGTGTGCGTGTGTGGGAGCGGCTCCACGGCTATCATTCTCTCCAAACAATACTTACTGGAAGAACCAGGCCTCTTAGTGTAATTTCTCCCGTCATGGCTACATCTGAACGCACCAGCCGCCCACTGAAAAGTGAAGCAAGGCAGGTTACTATGGTAACGCCAGCAGATGGTCCATCTTTTGTGACGGCTCCAGCTGGGAAGTGCAGATGGATGTCTGTGTTGTCAAGGAGATCAAAACTTCCAGAAGCTTTAAGAAAGAGAAAAGGGGGAGGGAGGAATAAGTATGGAAAATCCAAACCTGCGGTCTTTCTGCATATACACAATACCACTCCCCCCCGCCCCCCCCCCAGCATTTGCATTCCTAGCATTTGCTCCAATTGGCAGCAATGAATGTGAAACGAAATACGGGAGGAAGGGAAGAAAACACCTGCACCGATATGCCATGGCAGCAAGCTTTAACTTCTCCAGATGAACTCCTGTAACAGCAGCATGAAGACGCATGCACAATATTCTTCATAATAACATGTAGGCTAGATATCATGTTGCCTAAGAGGTTAAGGCGCTTCTGATTCATTATCTCAGCATCCTTACAGGGCTCTGGAAGGTAGACGGGTATTGTCATCCCCACAAAGGACGTGCGGGTCCAAGGCAGAGAGAGACAGGTTCGCTATAAAGTGTATATGGGGGGAGGGGAGAGAAACTGGCAACGTTCGTACGGCTTGTAAAAAAATGCAGGAAGAATGCAATTTCTAAACATTCCCCCAGTGACGATAAAAGCCAGTGATCAGTGGCGATGTTAATGCATTCTTTAAAATATGGAACAGAGCAGGCTGTTCTATTAATATTAGACATTTTATAATCTGCTCTGTAAAATTTACATAAATTTACAAAGCGGAGAGCAATCAAACTCAAAATGCAATTGAGAACAATCAGTATAACACGGCGACTGCCGGTCTAACACAAGGACTTGGTTCAGGTTTAGACGCCAGACAAGGTTTGTCATTATGAGAATGAGTCTGGGGGAAATCGAGGAATTATGGGCTCCCTTCATATCCCTCCTCCCATGTCCAGGAGGCAGACTAACTGGTTACTTTTGCTTCCATGGCAAACCATTTTGTATGTTTGCCCTGCAAACTGGGAACAAACCCTGGCTTGCCAATCCTGGGTTGCAAGATGCATGCAAAGCATAATTCTCTGTTTCAGATGCGCAGGCAAATTGTTCTTCTTCCCTGGGAAATCAAAGTTACTTGATTAGCTCACTGCTCACGAGAGGAGAAGGAAGAACCGCACAAAACTCCTCCGTGCAGCTCAAATAATGGCTTGGCGTTCTGTCCAAACCCAGCCACACAACAGCCAGATGATCCTGAATGTGTTTTGAAGATTAGAAACGTACAAAACCACAACTGACTGGCAAAAGTACAATGCAGCCGTGGATTTTCTACGAGGAGTGTGCATTTTGTCCTGGGTTGTCTGAGAATGTGACACAGTTAATAAATGACAGCACGTGGGTGCACGATGGTGCAGGAGACTCTAAAAGGGAAAGGAGACACCACGTTCAGGGTTCTTCATTCTGCATCAGGGTGGTTTCTTTGTCTAGGGCAAACCACAGACTAGCTGATCCAGGCTAACTGGCGATGGAAGTTTAAGTGTCGGCCAGCCCTGCCCACCAAAAACATATTTCAGCCCACAATGTATTCGGGCAACTCTCTGCTCCTGTGGTCCCAGGCAGGTGACTGGAACAAGAGGTGCTTGAGACGCCCTGTGAGGGATGCCCAAGGCTTCCGCTCATGTTCTCTGACCGTGGGTTCCCACGTACCGTTTGTTAGTTGGTATTTCTTTGCATTGCTGCGAAGCCAGCTGATGGCGAGATGGGCCGATTCCTTCATGACGTCGCCCAGCTGCCCGGTCAAAGTCAGCTGGCCCTCCCCGTCCATGCGGCTGGCTTCCACGAACATGATCTCTCCCCCTAAGGGGGTCCAAGCCAAGCCAATCGCGACGCCGGGTTGATTCAGTCGCTCAGATACCTGAAAGGGAACGGAGGCAACAAGTTTGCTGGGGGAGGAAACAAATAATGAAGCCCTCACACACTCACTGTGATCGTCTCAAAACACAGCAATAGTCTCAAACCCCATCATCAGCCTGAACTCTGGTCTATTGCAGGGGTGGCCAAACTGTGGCTCTTTCACACACATTGTGCGGCTCATAAGAACATAAGAGACGCCAATGTTGGATCAGGCCAAAGGCCCATCCAGTCCAACACTCTGTATCACACAGTGGCCAGAAATACCAGGTGCCATCAGGAGGTCCAGCAGAGGGGCCAGGACATTAGAAGCCCTCCCACTGTTGACCCCCCCCCCAGGCACCAAGAAGACAGGGCGTCCCTTGCCACAGAGCCCCTATCTATACCTTGTGGCTAATAGCCACTGATGGACCTCTGCTCCATATGCTTATTTAATTCCCTTTTGAAGCCGTCCATGCTTGTAGCTGCCACCACTACCTGTGGCGGTGAATTCCATGTGTTAATCACTCTTTGGGTGAAGAAGTACTTCCTTTTATCCGTTCTAACCCGACCGCTCAGCAATTTCATGGAGTGCCCACGAGTTCTTGTATTGTGAGAAAGGAAGAAAAGTACCTCTTTCTCTACTTGCTCTATCCCATGCATAATCTTATAAACCTCGATCATATCACCACTCAGTCGTCGTTTCTCCAAGCTAAAGAGCCCTAAGCGCCTTAACCTTTCCTCATAGGGAAAGTGTTCCAACCCTTTTAACATTCGAGTTGCCCTTTTCTGCAACTTTTCCCAAAGCTATAATATCCTTTTTAAGGTGTGGTGACCAGAACTGCACACAGCTCCTGGGCAGGGCGGCTGGGGAAGCAAAGGGGAGGCCTGCCTCCCCGATCAGTCTTCCCTTCCCCAACCAGTGTTCCCCTCCCTGGGTAGGCTTGAGGTGGGGGAGGGAGCAGGGAAAGAAAGGAACTTTAAATGCATTCTCACCCTCCCCCCATGCCGGCTGGCTTGAAGGACGCATTTAAAGTCTCTCTCTCTCTCTCTCTCTCTCTCTCTCTCTCTCTCTCTCTCTCCCCTCCCTCCCCATCTAAAGTGAAATGTGTTTTCCAAGCCCTGCCATACCGCCACACCAGTAGGCTGGCTTGGCTCGGAGAAGGCCTTTGTCTCTTTCATTTAATTTACAAATTTTCATTTTTTTCAATAAAAATGTGTGTGTTCACGTCTTGCGGCTCTCAGTCATCGGACATTTATGCTATGTGGCTCTTGTGTTAAGCAAGCTTGGCCACCCCTGGTCTATTGGAAACCTAAGGATCGTCGTCCTGCTAAGTTCAGTGGAACGGAGAGATCAGCATGGAGTTCCCAAAGAGCACGAGAGAGAGCCCTTGGCCTGCTAGAACGAGGTATCTGGGAGACCTGAAGGGCGGCGGCGTGTTCTCTAGGGAGTATGCTTCTGTCTGTAGATGACAGTCATGGTATACCTCATGGGACTTTCGGAACACAGAACAACCACAACGGCAGAACTGCAGAGCACTTTGTACATGAATCACATGACCACGTCCTTGTTTGGTGGTTGGTTCCCATTTATGTTTCATGTACTCAGAGGAATATATATTGTGACCAGTGTTTCCTCTAAGCGAAGTTAGTGTGAGCTGGCTCACATTTTTTTAGCCTCTGGCTCACACATTTTTTTGTCTCAGCTCGGGAAAGATGGCTCCAGAGCAGACAAATTTACACAGCAGCCCAATCGCTCGCTCACCACTTTAATGCCAGCAGCTCACAAAATAGAATTTTTGGTCACAAGGCTCCACAGCTTAGAGGGAGCCTTGATTGTGACAGAACATGGCCCAGGTGGTAAAAAAGTACAAACCTCTGGAATATGAATGGAATTTCAGGTTGCCACCAGTGTTCAGGTTGCCACCAGACGGCTCCAGAGCAAACTAATTTATGCAGCAGCCAAATGGCTCGCTCACAAGTTTGATGCCAGTAGCTCACAAAGTAGAAGTTTTGCTCACAATGCTCCACAGCTTAGAGGGAACATTGCATCTTCTTCGTGGTCTCTGTGCATCACACCCTTGGGAATATACTGCGCCTGCGCTGACCTTCTCGGTACCGGTAGCTAGCAAAAGGGATTTTCGCGCCTCTCCCAGGTCACGCGCCGGCTCCACTGCGCATGACCAAGGAGGGGCACGCAGATCCCGCCAGTTCTTTTCTGACCGCCGCGCTGGTAGGACGCCTTCTGCCTCGGTCTGCTAAGTACCAAACTTTTTTTGCTAAACTTGCGTTTAGTTAGTTTCCTTTTCTTTATTTTGTTTTTTGTAGTTAGCATTTTTCTTCGGTGTGTTTGTTCCTTGTCTTTAACGTTTCCCCCTCCGCTGGCCTATGGCCCCGCGGTGGGGTTGTTTCAAACGGTGTAAGACTTGCGGCCTTAAAATATCTCCCACCGACGGGCATTCGCTTTGCCTCGTCTGTTTAGGGGAGTCGCACTGTGTTTCTAAGTGCGGACATTGCCAGAAATTCTCGAACCAGACGAGAAAAAACAGGGCAGCTCGTCTGCACTTGGCTTTGATGGAGAAGGCGCTATCTCCACAGTCGTCTTCGCCGTTGGACACGTCCGGGCACGCCTCGATGTCCACCCTGGCTGCGGACACTTGTCCTCCCGTTTCGGGACCATCGACGTCGACGGTCGCAATCGATGCTTCGGCACCGAAACGATCGACGCCGATAAAAGACCACCCCGTACCTTCCAAGATCCGGAAGCAGGGGATATCTGATGCCGTACCTTCCAAGATCCGGAAGCAGGGCAAAGACTCACAGCAGTCGAAGAAACCTAAAACGGACAAGTCGAAAGTCCATAAGGTTTCAGCTAGTCAAGGTCGAGATCTCACGCAAGAACCTCATCACCTGATTGGTTCAGATCTCGACATCGACCTTACTCAGCAGACAAATCAGTCGCAATCTGATATGTCGAGTCGTCAATCCTCTCATGCTTCCCCGGAACGTGGAGTCGATGATCGACACCGACCGGCATCCCCTACTTTAACCTGGGATGAGAGACAGTGGCATTACTTGTATGGAAGCCGATACCCATACCCATGGGCTTTTCCTCCACCACCTCCACCTGACTGGGATCGTCAATCGGTGTCATCCCGCATCTCGCAGTTTCGGGATCGATCCTCGGTATCGAAGCAGTCCATGCCGATACATCCACCAGACCCGGCTGCACCCCCGGTCAACATGCCGACAACGCATCAACCGGAATTACCCGGATCATCCCCGGAACCATCCAATGTATCCTCCGATTCAGACGACTCCTCTGAACATATAGAGGACGTGAACATACAATCCACCCCACAGGATGTGGAAGCGGATCTGCCTATTTCTCCATCAGAGGATGTTAAGTCATATGGAGACTTTGTTCAACGTATGGCGTTGGACCTGTCTATGACTCCTACTCTCGTTGCCAGTTTCGTGGATGACAATGTTTTTGACATTATGCATTCCAACACTTCGCCTTCTGTGGCTCTTCCAATGACAAAAGTCCTCTTACAAACTACTAAGGACTTTTGGACCCATCCAGCCTCCATTACTGTATCCAATAAACGTCTGGATCACATGTACAAGATCCAAGAATCTGGGGCTGAGTTTCTATACACGCATCCTAAACCCAATTCTTTGGTCGTATCGTCGTCCACGAAAGGAAAATCGAGTCACTCAACGCCATCAGATAAGGAAGGAAAGAAGTTGGACTCGGTGGGCAGAAAATTTTACACTGTCGGTGCAATGGGCATTAAAACGGCAAATTATGCAGCCTGCATGGGCCGCTATCAGTTCAATTTGTGGAAACGCTTAAACGACTTCCTTCCACATGTACCAAAGGAATGTCAGCCTCAGATTAAGAGGCTTCAAAATGAAGGGATGGTACTGGCTAGACATCAAATTAGTGCTGCCAAGCATTCCTTGGAATCTGCTAGCAAGACTCTAGCAACTTCCGTAGCCCTACGCAGACATGCCTGGCTCCGTTCCTCCTCATTGCCATATGATACCAGATCGTCGGTGGAGGACCTTCCTTTTGAAGGCTCTGGACTGTTTAGTTCCACCACTGATACGGTATTACAGGAAATGGATAAGAGTATCAAGACGTCTAAAAGTCTGGGAATCTCTCCCCCAACTAAATACCCTAAGACCAAGCAATGGCCTAGACAATCTTGGTCTTCTAGACAACCGTACAACAAATCGCCTACGGATCAATGGCAAAGACCTCCCTCTTCTCAGTCAAGGTCTTTTCCCCCTAAGAATAAAGGACAATCATCGGGTGCCTATAAGTCGAAGTTTCCCAAGAATCCCAAACAGGGGCTTTGACTTCAGCCTTACTGCTCATACTCGCCTCGCTCCCTTTCTTCACGCATGGCTGGACATTTCTACAGACAAATGGGTTCACTCTATAATAAGAGATGGCTATCTCATAGAGTTTTCTCAAATCCCCACAATTTCCCATTTCGTCGGAACTCCAACGTCACCTGTCCTGATGCAAGAAGTACGATCTCTGTCACTGAAAAACGCTATAGAGATAGTCCCGGCGGCAGATCGTTGCCACGGGATTTATTCCAGATATTTCACGGTCCCCAAGAAGGACGGAGGACTTCGTCCAATTATGGATCTAAGATTTCTCAATCGATTCATTGTTTACAAAAAGTTTCGTATGACCACTTTGCAAAGTATTTTACCACTCCTGCCTCCAGGGACATGGATGGTCACTTTAGATCTCAAAGACGCTTATTTTCACGTCTCCATCCATCCTCGTCACAGAAAATTCCTCAGATTCACGGTCGGAGAGGACCATTATCAATTCAAAGCCCTCCCCTTCGGGCTCTCTACCGCCCCCAGGGTTTTCACGAAGGTAATGGTGGTTGTCGTCGCCCACCTTCGTCTTCAGGGCATTCAGATTTTTCCGTACATAGACGACTGGTTAATGGTGGCAGATTCAAAGGACTGTCTCCTTCAGCACATCACCATTACACTGTCGACCCTATCCTCCCTTGGAATTCTAGTCAATTTGCAGAAATCCATGCTGCAACCTGCAACTCGCGTGCAGTTCATAGGAGCTGTCATAGATTCCCTGGCCACTCGGGCCTACCTTCCTCGCCAACGGGCAGATACCATTCGTCTGGAAATTCGACGTTTGTTCCGATCCAATGTGACATCAGCAGTCCACGTTCAGCGGATCCTGGGTCTCATGGCAGCCACCACCTCTGTGATCGAGTGTGCACGCCTTCGCATGCGTCCGTTGCAGCTTTGGTTTCTAAAGAAATTTCGCCCCTCCTTTCACCCCCCAAGTCTTCGACTAGTCGTGCCTCCTCAGGTCCTTACCTCCCTGCAGTGGTGGCTCGTGGACACCAATTTGCTGGCGGGTGCACCGTTCCAACCGATTGTTCCCGTGATGTCGATCACCACAGACGCCTCCCTGTGGGGTTGGGGTGCTCATACGGACGACACTTGTGTGGGTGCTCCATGGCAGCCCCTTTGGAAACGTCATCACATCAACTATCTGGAACTGCTGGCCGTAAAATTTGCCCTCAGATCCTTGCACAAACAGGTTGCAGGGAAAGCTGTGTTAATATTTACGGACAATACAACTGCAATGGCTTATATCAATCGCCAGGGCGGGACAGTGTCCAGATCCCTTTGCAGGCTAGCTATGGACATATGGGAAGAGTGCCTTCATCGGAATATCACTCTCCAAGCTGCCCATCTGCCAGGAACTTTGAACCAGCAAGCAGATTTCCTGAGCAGAGGAGGAGCATCGGACCACGATTGGGAGCTGAATTCAAAGTATCTCCTCCCTCTTTTTCAACGTCTGGGACATCCCCACATCGATGTTTTTGCAACTCGATTCAACAAGAAGTGTCCCATGTTTTGTTCCAGAGCGGGGTTGGACCCTCTGTCACTGGGGGACGGCCTGTTGATATCGTGGGCTCACAACTTTCTGTACCTATTTCCTCCGATTCCGCTGCTTCACAGGGTGTTGGTGAAAATACAACACGACAAGCCCCATTGTCTTCTAGTAGCCCCCTGGTGGCCTCGGCAAGTTTGGTTCCCGACACTGTTGAGGTTAGCCAAGGGATCCTTTGTACACCTGCCGCAGGAGTTGGATCTCCTCCAGGCTCAGGAGGGCCAGGTCCTTCACTACGATCCTCTGAGTCTCAAGCTGACTCTGTGGGAAATACGCTTTCAGTGATGGACGCTCGTATCAATGATGTCTTGTTGAACTGTCGTAAACTGTCTACTCGGACTTCCTACACAAGGAAGTGGAATCTATTCCTGCAGTATTTGAATTCCTCAAATCTACCTCCTCCGCCAGTGGATTTGAGGTCTATTTTTGCATTTATTTTGTCCAGAATGGACTTGGGTCTCAGTTTTTCGTCGGTTAAAGTGTATTTAGCTGCGGTGTCAGCTTTTCATCCATCTGTTGATGGGTTTTCAGTTTTCTCGCATCCTCAGACAAAACAGTTTTGTAAAGGCCTTATTCGCCTGTACCCTCCCCGTCGTCCTCCAACCCCGGCCTGGGATTTGGCTTTAGTTTTGCGTTTTTTGATGGGAAAACCTTTCGAGCCATTGGCCACTTGCTCTCTAAAATTGCTGTCACTCAAGACTGCGTTTTTGGTGGCCATTACCTCTGCTCGTCGGGTCAGCGAATTGTCTGCTCTGAGGTGTGATCCACCATACTTAAGTTTTTCCCCACATGGGGTTTCATTGTCTTTGGACATCTCCTTTTTACCGAAAGTTGTTTCGGAATTTCATTTACGTTCAGATGTAGTTCTGCCATCATTTTTCCCGTCTCCTGCTAATGAAGAGGAACGGAAATTGCATTCTCTGGATGTTAAGAGAGCGTTGTTGTTCTATTTGGGCAGGACTAAGTCTTTTCGCCAGTCTCCAGCTTTGTTTGTTGCTCACAGTATGCCCTCCCAAGGGAAGAAGATCTCTTCCCAGAGGCTGTCGAGATGGATTGTGGAGGTGATCAAGCTATGCTACGCTTTGGCTAAGAAACCTCTTCCAGGTCAGCTTCGCGCCCATTCTACGAGGGCGGTAGCAACTTCCACAGCTTTCCTGCGAGGTATGCCGTTGGAGGACATCTGCAACGCTGCGACTTGGGCTACTCCGCTCACCTTCGTGAAGCATTATGCCCTTGATGTCCGGTCTTCTCGTCGTGTGGCGTTGGGTCGGTCTATATTGCAGACGGCGCAGATGTAGGGCCTCGGCCCCTCCTCCAGGTAAGAGTTATTGCTTGCTATTCTCCCAAGGGTGTGATGCACAGAGACCACGAAGAAGATAGACAGGTTGCTTACCTGTAACTGGTGATCTTCGAGTGGTCATCTGTGCATTCACACCACCCGCCCTCCTTCCCCTCTGCTCTCGGCCCTTCATCTTGTTTCTTTGAAGGCTGTTGGGCGGCGGTCAGAAGGAACTGGCGGGATCTGCGTGCCCCTCCTTGGTCATGCGCAGTGGAGCCGGCGCGTGACCTGGGAGAGGCGCGAAAATCCCTTTTGCTAGCTACCGGTACCGAGAAGGTCAGCGCAGGCGCAGTATATTCCCAAGGGTGTGAATGCACAGATGACCACTCGAAGATCACCAGTTACAGGTAAGCAACCTGTCTATCCTGACAGTATCTCCTGTTATGGGATGTCATGTACAATGCACTGAAATCCTCATACATGGCACATTCTCGCTCGCTCACAACTTTAATGCCAGTGGCTCACAAAGTAGAATTTTTGCTCACAAGATCACAGCTTAGAAGGAACATTGGTTGCCACAGCAATCCCGAATGGTGCTTGGCAGGGGTAAGGGGAAGAAGAGAAGCAGAGTTAGGGAGGGGAAGGGAAGGAAAGGGTTAATAGGGCTTTGGTGGTCTCACAGATCTCCTCTTTTTCACATCTAACCTACTTCTGTTTCTGTGGACGGAACATGACTTCAGCGGAACATTCTCAAGGCCTAGTATTCAGTCCTCCTCAACGCAAAGCACTGGAAAACAAGCCTGAAATAGGGTGTCCATCAGGTGCCACTTCAGCTTTTCACGGCTGGTTACCAACCCAGAACCGTGACCTAATTCTCAGATGAATTCCTGTCACTAGCTGTACGACAAGTACCACGTCATAAATCTATTTTAGCTATTTGTGAACGACAGGGCCTTGCTACATGCAGGTCGTCAGCTGCCAAGAACTAGTTTAAAAAGGAAACAGCTCCAAAGTTTACCTACTGAACATCAGATGGGATTTAAGAAACCCAGTTAACTAAACAACTCCCCCTTTACGTGTATTTATTAGAGCAATACAGGCCATTGTGTTCTGTAGGCTCAGAGCTGAAAGGTTCGTCCTCTCCCTCCAAATCTAAAATTACACTGAGAAGCAAAATAGGAGGCGGGGGAGTCAAGAATGTTATGCCATTCTGCATGGGGGAAGCACCGATCATTTCGTCCCTCTTCACAGGTGTTCGGGACAAACTCCAAGGAACATTCCTTCTCCTAAGTGGATTAAGGCAGGAAATCTTTAAAAAGGGCTTCAGTTGCGGGCCTCTTTCTGGTATGTTTACGAGTGGATAGAGAAGGATTTCTTGCAGCGGATTCGTTTTCAGAACCTGAGGTTTTTTTTGGTTTTTTAAGTCAAGAAGAGGTACTCTGATAAAAGTGTCACTGCTGCTTTGATCGTGAAGCGCACCGTCATCATATACCCCCCTTTACGTTTTAAAACACGCCCCCCCCCCAACACCACAGGACAAGCAAAACCACAAAGGCTGAAAGATATCTGTCACAGCATTCGAAAAGAGGCAATATGCAAGCAGAACCTACAGAATGGTTTCAAAGACAGGAAGAAAAGGAATGTAGATATTTCAATTCCCTCCCGAACTTTTCCAAATTCAAATGGGTTCAAAATCTCCAGAGATTTTACATCTCTAAACAAGTTGCAGGTGGATCAGCTCCCCGCCCCATTCCCAACATGTCCCCCCCCCCATTCCTATCTATACCTTGTGGCTAATAGCCACTGATGGACCTCTGCTCCATATGCTCCTCCAATTCCCTCTTGAAGCCGTCTATGCTTGTAGCCGCCGCCGCCACCACCTCCCGCGGCAGTGAATTCCATGTGTTAATCACTCTTTGGGTGAAAGAAGTATGGAGGAATAATCATCAGTGGCTACCAACCATGACAACTAAAGGGACTCCACATCTGGAGGCGGTAAGCCTCTCAATCCCAGTGTGAGGAGAAAACATTAAGCGAAGGTCTGGGGTTTCTATGCCCTGTTTGGTGGCCTCCCCAGGGCAACTGGGTTAGTCGTGATGTGAAATGGGATGCTGAATTAGATGGACCACTGGTCTGACCCTGCAAGTGATTTGTTACATTCTTATGTGGAAGACCTACGGGATAGAAGGATCTTTCCAAACAACCTCAAAAGCAAGTATGACTATTGGCCCGGAGGTTTCCATTTCATGAGACCACCTTTCTTCAGAACAAGCACAGGT
>NW_015177066.1:271598-288692 GCF_001447785.1 Gekko japonicus
GTGGGTTCCCTTATGTAAAACGAAGAATCCTCTTCCACTGGAGGAAAGAGTCCTTGATCCCGAGGAAGATGCCTCACTTAGTCGTGAGAAACCATCAGATCCAAGCTGAGGTTCCTAAACACCATCTACAGTGAGCTATAGAAGACACCCTGAGCAATGTCATCTTGATTCTTCACTGTAAGGTCCTCTCTCAAATGGTCGATATGAATTAATTCTTTTTAAAATACCCCTGCCCCCTCCCCCCAGCACAACAATGCATTTTTTTTTTTAAAAAAATTTTTTCTCCTGGCCAGCCAATCCATTCTATTGGGCCAGGTTTCCAGTTTCTCTTAGCTAGAGCTCCTCTCCGGCTGAGAAGTGCCCTGAGAACTGCCTTTGTTGGGTCGTGATTTCAGCTGGTTATTGACGGCAGAATAAAAGTCAGAGGTGAAGCTCTCGGAGCTCGGGAGGAAAAAGGAATGAGAGGCCCTTCGCAGGCTGCAGAGAAGAAAAACAAACCCAGCCCATCGGAGATTTCTTTTTTCATGGAGACGGAAGCAGCTCTCTTCCTTGCAGGGCAGTGCAGTGGCAGAGAAGAAGGATAAATGATTCGAGCACTTGGAAGAATGATCTGAGACCGCTATGAAGCAACAGTGCACTCACCCCAAACTGATTACAAAAATCCACCACTGAACACACGAGGCTGCTTTGTGTTGAATCAGACCATTGGTCCATCCAGTTCAGCATGGTCTACTCAGACTGGCTGCCGTTTCACAAGGTACATATAGGAACTCTCATTATGGGGCAAGGGATGCTCTGTATTCTTGGTGCTGGGGGGGGAACAGTGGGAGGGCTCCTAGTGTCCTGGCCCCACTGCTGGGCCTCCTGATGGCACCTGGTGTTTTTGGCCACTGTGTGACAGAGTGTTGGACTGGATGGGCCATTGGCCTGATCCAATATTGCCTTCTCTCATGTTCTTATGTTCTCCGGGGTCTTTCACATAAGCTGCTACCTGGTCGTTTTTAAACTGGGGATTGAACCGGGGACCTTCTGCATGCCAAGCAGATGCTCTATCAGTCACGGCCCCTCCGCTGGTGTCAAAGTGCCCACCCAGGTGCTAGAAGACAGCAAGGAAGGGGGCGTTGTGACGTCCTCCTTATTGGGGAGGACGGGTTTCCCTTTAAAAGTTCTCTTTATTTTATTTAACAAGGTAGTATCGGCTGCCACCAGGAAATTTTAAGGATTTCCAAACCTTTATGCTTTTACTTTTGCTCTTACTGGTTAGGTAGACCAAGTTCAAGGCTTACGAGGAACTATGTGGTCCTGGGAAGTATTTCTTTCAGAGCTGGTATACTTGAATGAAAGGATTTATTGAAATAAAGCATAAATAAGAGGGTAGTACAATGTAACTAGTAATGTGCAAATACTGAACAATTGCTTTGGTATCCCACACAATCTTCTCTCTCACTGACAGGGATCTTTGCATGTAACTTTGTAACACTTGTTTATCTCAATGCCATATACGTTTACTGTTTCACTCCAGTCTGTTATGACACACAGAATTTCCTATAACGTTTCTTCACTTAAACTTTACTTTACTTTTCCTAGACATTCAGCTTTAGATCTCTTTTCCTTTTTCTCTGAACAACATTAACAGTCAGCTTAACTGCGTCAACACACAACTGCTTGTCTAACTGAACATCAACTGTCAAACTCTAACTGAAACTACTGACTGACTCACATACTCATCCAACCGGATTCACTTCCAAAGCCCCTCCCCCTCTCTGTCAACCACCAATCATACCACACTTGCCTCTTTCAACCACTCTAGTCTATCTACCACAGCCAGGCAACCAAACTTTTAAAGAGACACACACACAGAAACAAGGAATCGTTACAGGCATTTTCAAATGTGCCGAGGAGCAGGACAAGATCCTGCTGAGTCATCGTACTCATGTTCAACACCACTCGTTATCCATCAAGCCGTTTGCTCCAACAGACCGCTGAGTGCCCTTTCCTAGTGAGCAGTCTCCCATCTGTGTAGAGCGTTGCTACAGCTCAGACAGTTAAGGTGCATATGGCAGAACACTGTAAGCCAAATCTAAATTTAAAGGGACAAGAGAGAGAGAAGGAAAGAAACACCTTTTCCCTAAAAATTCCCTACAAAAATTTCCACAACTCATCCACACGATCACCAAAAGCAAGCTGGAATGAAGGCAGCGGCGGAAAAGCAACAAAAACGACGTTACCTCCAGCTCGTACATCGGTGGCCCAAGGATATCTTTCAAGGCGTGGAAGTCAATCGAAATGGGCATTTCCGGTGGCAGGGCCAGGTCAGCTGTCTCGCTGATGGCATCGGGTTTTGCATCTTCCGCAACGTGCTCTTTGCACTCTGAGACGAGAAAGGGGCACCTCAGATCTGCACATGAGAAATACTCCCCCACCCCCGGGCAATTCCTAGACAGAATCTGTATTTTAATGTGCTAAGGGATTTGGGGATGGGCGTGGGGGGAAGGGGTAAACCCTCAGCCAGGGACTAATTCAGTTATTTACAGAGGGACTCTGGCCTGGCACTGGCTGTCCTGTCCTGATCCTGAGGGCTTGATGACTGGATAACATTGTGTTATTTATCACCGTAAACAACAGTCAGCCTTTGGCAGCCTCACTGTGTGAGACTATTAACATCAGGCCTGATACACAGTCTGGGTCCCGCAGGCACCAACTCACACACAGCTTTGCAGAGGAGTCTTCTGCAGGGCAAGAGACAGAGAGAGAGGGGGGGAAAGGCAGCTCCCTTTCAAGGCTATTTTAGGTGCGCCCACCACATTCCCTCTCTATTCTAGAATAAAATTTTAATGTGCGAGGCTCATCATTTTATGGGTAAACGCTAACCACAAAATGTGTGTGTGTGTGTGACCCTGGGCAATCCTCAGGTGAGGGGGAGAAGACTGGCTTTGCAAATCAGTGCACTAAAGTGACTAGTCCTCAAGAATGTTGCTAATTTGGCTGCACAGGATCACTTTTACCATCCGTGGCATGTCAGTGGCAAGGATGGATGGATAGGAGGGAGGGAGGGAAGGAAGGAAGGAAGGATTCTCTCCAGCTTCCCTGCCTGACCATGTAGAGGAGATTCTTACTTGGTAAAGGTGAGTGGCTGTTTACATGCCTTTCATGGGGCCATTGCCAAGTATGAAACTAGACAGAGTGCCCCCAGTATTTTAGCACAACATCTCAGTTGCATCTGTATGTCACAATCAAAACAGAATGTGAACAAGCCTAAAATCCTTGGGTGCTTACACACACCCACACCCCTCCCACTGCGTGGGAGCCCAAGACTTCCACGCTCTGCTGTGAAGTCAGAATTGGGGCCCTGGAAGTCTTTAGTCTCAGGGTGGGGTGGGGCAGGGAGTGTGTGAGCCTGATAAGGTCAGCTGTCTTCACGTCACAAACAAATTGGGGTCACCTGAATGTGATTTCAATCTACAATGAAAAGTCATATTCATTATATTCCACAATGAAAAGTCACTATATCCTGTATTCTAGCTGCAGCTCAGTCTGGATCCACCCCAAGCATGCAGACAGCTGTAAGGAACAGGGTAGGTTTGTACAGGAACCCATTCTGTGTATCTGCTAAGGCCATCTGCCCTATCAGGAAAACGCCTTTCTCTTTGCTTTATACTCTGATAACCCAATTAGCAAAGCCTGTTTTGTAACCTGCCCCCCTTTTCATTCAGCTTGGATGCCTCTCAACCCCCCCCCCCCGATGTATCACCAGATTTGCACTAGGTACACCAAGTTGTGCAATTGTGGCCAGCGTGGCAATTTTCTGCTTCAAAACAATAGGTCCCTTTGGCTCATTGTATTTACAAATATAACGCGGGCTGAATATCGAAGCACCCGATAATCAGATTTGCATGCATTACGCGAAACCCACAGGCTCACGACAGGCAACGAAACAAAGCGGGTCTGCACTAAAAAAAAAAAAAAATCCTTGCCTACCAAGCAGCTGCTCAAGACTGGCATTCTTATCTTGTAAAAAGATGCAATTAGATTTTACAAGTCTCCAGTCAGATCTGCAGAATGGAAAGATTTAGGCTCGGCTCGGGTGTAAATCCAACCCGTAGCTGTGAAAACGAGACTGGGAGGGGCTTCCGGCTCACTTGCAGGACCCCCCCACACACACACTGTGGCACTCATTTTCTGATTTGCAGTAACCCGCAAATTACGGTTTCCATCTGGCCTCACTGACCACGATTGAAAGCTGGGAGCGAACCCTGGTTTGGAAGGCAAACACAAAGCATAGTTTGCCGGTTCCAATACAACAACAAGTCAGAGTAATTAATTGACTTGCGCTGACCTGGATACCCCAGGGTAGCCCGATCTCGGAAGCTAAGCAGGGTGGGCCCCGGTTAATACTTGGAAGGGAGACCCCCCAAGGGAGTCCAGGGTTGAAAGCCAGTTTGGTGTAGTGGTTAAGTGTGCGGACTCTGATCTGGGAGAACCGGGTTTGATTCCCCACTCCTCCACTCGCAGCTGCTGGTGTGACCTTGGGCAAGCCATAGCTCTGTCAGAGCTGTTCTCTCAAGGACAGTTCTGGAAAGAGCTCTCTCTCAGCCCCACCTACCTCACAGGGTGTCTGTTGTGGGGAGGTGGAGGGAAAGGACATTGTAAGCCACTCTGAGACTCTGAGTGAAGGGTGGGGTATAAATCCAATCTCTTCGTCTTCTGGGGAGAGGCAGGCAAGGCCAAACCACCTCTGAACGTCTCTTGCCTTGAAAATCCTACAGGGACACCAGAAGTCAGCTGTGACTTGACGGCACTTTCCACCACCGATTAATTTCCTTGCAGAACACAGGAATTGTGCAAATAAAGACCCAGTGACACAGTACATTTTTCCCCCTCGATGTGATGTCCCTGGGACAGGTCAACAGAGACATGGTTTGGGAGTTCTGCGCTTCCTGATTCAGACCAGGACTATTGTATGCTGGGAAAGGGGGGGCTTGGGCACCCCCACACACACTATTTTCCAGTTTGAATCAGCCTGAAGGAACTGTTACGGAATGATGTGTGCGCGTACGTGCAAAACTATAGTCCTGCAGGATAGCTGAACTAAGGCATTGGTAAGGGGGCGAAAGATAGGAAATACGCGGGGGCGGGATCCTGTGGATCTGTTCTGCCAGAAGAGGCAACTTCCTCTGGCGAAAGGAGCCTTCTCCTAGTGGAAAGAGTCTTCCCCCTAGCACAAGAGGCTCTTTTGTCAGGGGGAGGCATCTTCCGTTAGAGGAAAGAGCCTCTGCCAGTTCAGTCACCTCTGTCAGGTTTCCCTTTTCTCTCTCTGTAACTGGTACTGACAACAGCTCATTGCGTGTCATCACATCTATGACTGCTTCTGCACATGGGCGCAACCCTATGACTGAAACTCGTGATGGGGCAGTAGGGAGGTTTTAGAACAGGAAGCATCTAACAACATAAGAACATAAGAGAAGCCAATGTTAGATCAGGCCAGTGGCCCATCCATTCCAACACTCTGTCACACAGTGGCCAAAAGCACCAGGTGCCATCAGGAGGTCCAGCAATGGGGCTAGTGATTCATTACGTTTGCATTCCTCCCTTTTGTTGGAAATGTGTGTGTTGCAAGGTCTAAAATTCAGTCATTATAGGGTTAACGTGCTTTACCTTGAGTGCTATTGTTTAGACTGACCTGGAAGGAAACCTGGCACAGAGCCAAAGGAAAGAAAGCCCACGAAACTGAACTCTGTTTACTCACAATCATTGGTCAATGTATTCAGGTGATTTCTTTCTAGGGGTCAAGAAGAAGAAGAATCTCCATTATTGTTGTTGCTGCTGCTGTTGTGAGACCCTATGGTCGGTCTGTTCTGTAGCTGTAGAGATGTAGCCTTAGGTCTTTGTTATTTTGTAGATTTCCCTGTGTACCCTTCGCTTAGAAATAAAGATTCTGACCCAGAAAGAAATTCCTCCTCTCCAGTGAAACAAAGATCCATTGCAAACTCTGAATATCTAAGTATTTTTGCCAATTTTTCCAACTCCTTTTCCCTAAAAGGGACCTCATAGGGCTCCCTGGAAGTCCCCCGTCAAGGTACTGACTAGCATCCGGCCTGCTTAGCTTCCGGTGGAACTCTCAAGATGATTTCGGACCATCCGCCAAGCTGTTTGGGAACAGGAAAGGCAGCGGGTGGCAGAGATCTGGGACCTCGTCCAAGCGCTACATTTTTGCTCAGATTCCTTTCACCGTGTTAAATATAGTACGGCTTTTATTCACAGCTGCCCTCGTCCGTGTCACCTGGAGATTTGCTCTCCTCGGATATTGGTTAATATTTCTGCAGAGAAACTGGCTGACCTCTGCGCCGCCTGGAAACAGCAAATGCAAGCACGGGTGAAGGGGAGCTCCTCTTTGTGAAGGGCCCAGGTGTTTTACAGCCTTGTGCTGGCGGAGCCAGTAAATACATTTAATGAAAACACGGGGAGACCTGAAGGTTTTATGGCCCACGCACGAACTCCAACTGCTCCGGCTGAAGCGGACCCGAGCTTGGCCGCACTTTCAAAGCCCGTCCATAAGGCAGCATGGTGTGCCTTGCGCCAAGCAGATTTGCTTGGAATGAAGAGTCCCACTTTTCAGTTTTCCTTTAAGATTAATTGGGAGGAAAAGCCAACGGCAGCGAATGCTGCCAGATCCGCACAGGAAACGATGCATTTCTTCATCAGGGCGAAGCTCGAAATCCCATTCCTATTAATCTTGCAGTTCTGCGGCTAGCCTTTGATATCAGGGGGCCGATGCTTTGCTTCTGGGCTTGGCGATTCCGAGGCCTACGTTCTTCTGAGGCCACTATGACACCTTCTGTTATTTTGGAATAACAGCCCTTGAACCCCCACTTCAACCGGGGGGGGGGGCTGAAAGAGATCAAACAGTCCCTGACAAGAGGAGGGGTTGCAAAGTATCTTTGCATGCTGGGACCAAGGAGGAAGCCCAGGTTCAAAGCTTGATCCTCACCATGCAGACAGGCACTGAAACACCTGTTGTGACTTCCTGCCTTTTGTTTTTGGCCTCAGGCCAAAGGGTTTCCCTCCCATCCCCACCGCAGCATTTTGCTGATTGGTTGTTTCCTCTGCCCTTCCTTTTGACGACTTTATGCTATCTGCTATTAGCATTTCATAGAATCAGAGAATCGCAGAGTTGGCAGGGGGCCACGCAGGCCATCTAGTCCAGCCCCCTGCTCAATGCAGGATCAGCCTAGAGCCTCCCTGACAAGTGTTTGTCCAGCCGCTGCTTGAAGACTGCCAGCGAGGGGGAGCAGAATGTCCCCATGTAGCCAGTGACCAAATGTTTTTCATTACATCACAGTATCATCTGACAGCAAGAATGATTACGGACTTGATCCAATGGACAAGACTTTTCTGTTACGTCTCCATGGAGCAAACCGCTTTTGATTCTAGAGTCCGGCCTCATACAACTTCAACCATGCCATTTGCCCGTTCTCCCTACCCCCTGGGACCAGGGGACAAGAAGAGGTACTCCCTGAGATCCTATTTGGTCTTAACTGGGATAGTTCAACATCTGGTTGCCTCCCCTGTGGCTGCGACCCCTTGAGGCTTTTGGGGGTGGATCCCAAGGGGGTGAGAATGTCACAAACACTGTGACACCACCATATCTATGATCAATGCTCCCTCTAAGCTGTGGAGTCTTGTGAGCAAAAAGTCTACTTTGTGAGCTCCAGGCATCAAAGTTGTGAGCGAGCAATTTGGCGACCGCATAAATTAGTTTGCTCTGGAGCCATCCTGCCTGAGCGAAGACAAAAATGGGTGAGCCGGAGGCTAAAAAACTGTGAGCTAGCTCACACTGACTCGGCTTAGAGGGAACACTGCCCATGATGCTCTCCGAATCTCCCCAAGCTCTATGGTAAAGACCACAGAGATTCAGAGTAACAGCCAGATCTGCTGTCACAGCATTTGCAAAACCCCCCCCCCCATTTTTCTCCCACACCTCAACGGACTGAGCCCAGGCTTTGGAGAGTAGGTAGGAAGTCGCCCACCTGACATACCTAGTTCAAAATGAGGACATCCCCTGTTCTACGCAAACCACCAAATGATGCTGCACAACTTGCAATCCAAGTCCAACGGTGCCCACCAAGGCAGACCATCAGAGCCCTGATAATCAGAAAGTTTCTGCTGCCAGCCCAGGACTGAGGACTTCACACCCAGCAACACCCAAGCCACACTGCACAGCTTGGGCGACATAGGGGCATCATCAGCTCCCTCGCAATAGATTATCCAACACAACGTGATCCAGTGCCACACTGCACAACTCCAGAATGCACAGTCCTGTGCGCCTTTTCTTTGCCTACCTCAGTTTTGCAAAAGAGAATGACGGGTTTCCTCTACTTGCAGCAGCCCCCTCCGGGTGCCAAATTACAAGCCCCTCCCCCGTTTGTCAGGCTCCCTTTTATTATGCACTGTTTTTGCCTGCTGCCGATTTAGGCCACACAAAGACAACTGTTCACAACTCAGTACTACTGGGCTCCCTCCAAACGGCTCAATCCGAGGAAAAAAAGGGGGGCGGGAATGCTCCAGTTTTACGCCATTTGGAAGCATACAGCTGGCCATTCCTTCCCGAGCTGGGAGCGGTTTCAAGTTCTGCTCTAATTTTAACATTGTGAACAACAAGTTCGCTGGATTAGCTGGAATCCCAGAGACAGCCTCCCTTTTGTTCAGCGTTTTATAGTAAACAAGTCATTGTGTCAAAGGAAGGCAAGAGTTCTCGGGCGGTTCCAACAGCAACCCAGAAAAATGAACGCAGTTGCTGATCGGCGGGGCTTTGGGACTGACTGAATAAGCCCATCACTAGAACTATACATGGAATTTTTGAGTTTTGTGGCTTTTTTATGGAATTGTAAACAAAAAACACCAAGTCATGGCATTTGATTCCAAAGACATACTGAAGAAGGGTGCAAAGAGTACATAAAAGTTCTCGTCTCTCGCTTAGAGTGTCAGTAAAGATGGATAATGTGGGTAACCACACATGGACAGGGTCTAAACAAAAAGGCTGAACAAATAACTATCAGGATGATTATTTTCTCTCCCACTCAGAGCGTTAAATTAATTTACTGACTTCATTTATAGCGGCCTCTCCTCCATTTTATCCCCACAACAATTCTACGACGTAGGTGAGGCTGAGAGTGTGTGATTGACCCAAGGTCACCCAGCGAGCTTCCATGGCACCAGTGGGGATTTGAACTCGGATCTTCCAGATACTAGTCCAACGCTCTTAACCACTATACCACACTACATTAATACAGCACAGCTAGGGAGATTATTATGACCTACTACCTAACATTGATGGTTACTGTGCTTCGCAAAGAAATGTCATAGACTGGACCAGGGCTTTTTGGGTAGAAAAAGCAAAGCAGGAACCCATTAGCATAATAGGCCACACCCAACAGCTGAAACTCATTAGCATATTAGGCCACACCCTGACACCACAGCTCATTAGCATATTAGGCCGCAGCCCCGTGTTGCCAGAAGTGTGGTCATCCAGCCACACCCACCTTTTGCTTCTTATTCTGTTTACCTTGTTTGTTGACAAAACCCAGGGCCTTTTTTTGTAGCAGGGACTCCTTTGCATGTTAGGCCACACACCCCTACTGTAGCCAATCCTAATAAGTTTCTGCTGTTGGGTGTGGCCTACTATGCTAATGAGTTCCTGCTGGGCGTGGCCAACTCAGGAGCCAGCCGGAACTCCGTTCCTGTGCGTTCCTGCCCAAAAATAGCCGTGGACTGGACCATTTATCTTCCATGCTGATTTGGCTTTTGCTCCCGTTTAATTTCCTTGTATGTACACATAGGCAGTGTTCCCTCTAAGCTGAGTTAGTGTGAGCTAGCTCACAGTTTTTTAGCCTCTAGCTCACAAATTTTTGCCTTAGCTCAGGAAGGGCAGCTCCAAAGCAAACTGATTTATGCAGCTGCCAAATCGCTCACTCACAGTAGCTCACAAAGTAGGATTTTTGCTCACAAGACTCCATATCTTAGAGGGAACATTGCACATAAGTGTGTGTGTGTCTGCATGAGATAATACTTCACGCATCCAGTGAAGTGGGCTCTAGTTCGTCCAAGCTCATGCCATGATAAATCTGTTTATTTCTAAAATGCCACAAGACTCCTTTTTGTTTAGAGGCACAGGACTGAAATCTCTAGCAACTGTACTGATTCTTCAGATCCTAACCCAGGTATCCCCATATATTTGTCTGCTTACATGATCCAGCCATCAAATTCCAAGCACATGTTATAACCCACCCACCCCAACAGGATAAATGCATTTGGGATGCCATCGCATTCCTTTTGAAGAGAAAAGAGATTGGATTTATACCCTGCCCTTCACTACCCAAAGAAGTCTCAGAGTGGCTTACAATCTCCTTTCCCTTCTCCTCCCCACAACAGACACCCTGTGAGGTAGGCGGGGCTGAGAAAGCTCTCTTGAGAACTGCCCTTGAGAGAACAGCTCTGAAAGAACTTATGACTGACCCAAGGTCACGCTAGCAGCTGCATGTGGAAGAGTGGGGACTCAAACCCGGTTCTTCCAGATTAGAGTCCATGCTCCTAACCACTACACCAAACTGGAGAAGGATGGAACTTTTTGACATGGACGGAAAGGTCTCCAAAACATGAGTCAGAAAAGACTGCATGTCGAACTGGGGGGGGGGAAAGGCATTCCAATCCTTGTCTCCTGGGGGAAGGGGTCCCGGCTCTGTGGCAGTGACTCATGCCTTGCATGCACAGAAGGTTCCCAGTCCAACTGCTGCCATCTCCAGTTAAACCAATCGCCTGCAGTTTGCACAGAGAAGCCCTCCCATACCCCCAAGGCCCTGGAGGGCCACTACAACCCCACGACAGAGGACATTGATGTTGATGGATGCCAAGGTCTCGTTCCGGATAAGGAACGCTCACAGAGACCAGCATCTGAGCCCACTCGCCACCTGGAATTCCCGAGGGCACTTTGATTTAAAAATATTAACGTGCATCTCGACAAAAGCGTTTTGTTTGGTAAAGTAAAAAAGGACAAACTGACGGGGACATTCTGGGGGAAAATGCAAAAAGGTCGGGGAGACATCTGTGTCTCTCGGTTCTGCAGTCTGAAAAAAGATATTGGCACAGGGCCACGGCTGGCAATCGCTACATCAACAACGCGGCTGCCAACTGAGAACACGGAAAGGGGGTTTTTCTCAAAAGGAAACCTGGAAAGGCGGTAGAAGTTCGGGGACTTCGGTGCACCCTCATTTCACAGCTCCTGTACAAATCTCTTTCTGAGACCTCCATGTGGTGGCGAGAAGGCAGAAAACGTGTTCCCGAAACACTCAGGCAGGAACATACAGGAACGGCTAATTAAAGCACGGGTAGAATGGTAATCCTTTGTAGAATGACTGGCATCAAGAACGAGATGCAAATCCACGAATGTGCCTGTCATGGGGAATGCCCGTGTTGACAGGCAACAGCGCTGCAGGTTCATGAAGGTACAATGCCTTTTTCTTCAAAGCAGGTACAGATTTCAGATTGGGAGTGTCAGAGTGGCAGGAACACCTTAAACTACCGTATGCTGAATCAGACCTTTGGTCCAGAAAAGTCTGCTGTTTACTCAGACTGACAGTGGCTCTCCAGGATGTCAGGTGGAGGTCGTTCACATCACATACTACCTGATCTTCTTAAACTAGAGGAGGAGGAGGAGGAGGGAGATTGGAAGCCCTTCACTCAGAGTCTCAGAGTGGCTTGCAAACTCCTTTCCCTTCCCCTCCCCACAGCAGACACCCTGTGAGGTGGGCGGGGCTGAGAGAGCTCTTTCGAGAACAGCTCTCATAGAGCTATGGCTTGCCCAAGGTCATCCAGCAGCTGCGAGTGGAGGAGTGGGGAATCAAACCCGGTTCTCCCAGTGTTCTCCGCACACCTAACCACTGCACCAAACTGGCCATATCCTAGAACACCAATAAGCATGTTTGGATCAGCCTCCCCCCCCCGGGGGGGGCATATTTCCTGGCTACTGCTGGACTTTCCAGATTTTTTGAACACGGTATATGCTAAAGATTGCCAACGGGAGAACAAACACGCTTTCAAGACTTGTGAAACGGTGCTCTTGTATTTTCAAGTTACACCTTTCTTTGTACAGCACTACCTAGTATCAAATGTGCATTTCGACGGACCATTCACATATACACACATGAACACAAAAGGCGGCTGTCTCCTGGGAGCCTCTGTGGGATCTGTTGAGAAGTCTTCCCAGTGGCACCGTCACGGGGCATCATTGGGGTGCGCTGCCCTGCGGAAACGACCTTGAGCCGGTCCGTGCGGCAGGAGAGGAGCGGCGCGGCGGGCACTTTCCCACAGCTGCGTCCTGAGACATTTTGTAAAGTCCGCGACTCTTTAGAGCATAACAGAGGGGCTGGGGTAATGGCGGCATGGGAAAGGACCACGTCGTCTGTCCTGAGCGACCGGGTAGGAGAGCGCCCTGAGCTCTCTGCAGAGGTCGTCCTTGACAGATACCTCTCTTTGTGCCCTTGAGGTCCCTGCCTCCTTGGGTTGAGAGGGCATTGCTTAGCTTCGATCAGAGAGATCACAGTGGGGTATACAGCAATGCTCCCTCTAGGCTGTGGAGTCTGGTGAGCAAAAGTTCCACTTGGTGAGCTGCTGGCACCAGTTGTGAGCGAGCGATTTGGCGACTGCATTAATTAGCTCTCTCTGGAGCCCTCCTTCCTGAGCTGAGACACGACTGCGTGAGACGGAGGCTAAAAAACTATGAGCTGGCTCACACTGACTCAGCTTAGAGGGAACACTGGTGTACAGAGGCCGTGGCTTTCTTAGGGATGTCTGGCCCCACGGTTGCCACCGATTTCGTAAGATAAGACACAAGCTGCGCTGCTAGTCCTCAGTGTTTTGCTGCCGCTGGTCTACTGGCTTGACTAAGGATGTAACCCAAGAGGATCCCACCGCCCGCTCCCAGCATTGCGTACCGGGACCCAAACTCTGCATATTTATTTCAGCAAGGGACATAAGACATATGTGCATCTAAAAACCGTGAGACGTGGCCATGGCTCTCTTAGTGGGCAGCTTTCCAAGTCAGGGAGCTGGCAAGAGTTTGCGATTGGCAGGAAAACAGAAAAGGCACACAAACCTTCTCCTTCTGTCACTTCCGAGCGATCTGGCTTCGTCTCCTTGTGCTGGCCTTCCGCCACTTTCACGGCCACGGCTCGGCAAATCGCTCCGAATTTGCGGTCCAAAGAGCGGACTCCTGCCTCACGGGTGTACCTAGCATGGAGAAGCCACGAGATTGCCCTTCTGGTACGGGTCTAACGGACATTTCTCTGGATTTGCCACTGTTCTATTAACTGTGCAGAGGTGTTTTTTTGTTTTTTTTAAACAATTTGGCTACCCGATTTCCACGAACCATTTCAGCATGCAGAACGATTTACCTGTGAAGGCTCTAACAGCCGTAATAAAGCATGTCTCAGAATCTACCCGGGGGGGGGGGGGGGAAAAAGGGAATAAGATTGAGATGCAATCAATACTGAAGTGGAGCCTAACGACAACCCTAAATGGAAGCACAGGAGAGTTTAGTTGCCTCCGCCGATCTTAAAAACGGAAAGAGACCAGATGAACTTCTGGGAAATGGTGGAATAAAATATCCTAGATGCTTCCTGAAGCTCTTTGCTGACAATCATGGTTTTTTTTCCTCCCTCTCTCTCTTACTTGCCTGCGGCAGGAAGAAGCAGCATTGATGCTTCTTT
This sequence comes from Gekko japonicus, assembly GCF_001447785.1. NCBI lineage: Eukaryota > Metazoa > Chordata > Lepidosauria > Squamata > Gekkonidae > Gekko > Gekko japonicus. The sequence continues at coordinate 285,359 of NW_015177066.1, forward strand.
CCGGAACCCTATTCCATTCTTACGCCATCCGGGACAGAACAACCCCCTTGCCAAATGCTAACTCCAGAAGCCCCTTCTGCCCAGCATCAACGTGTTTCCAACACGCTCTCAGAGTACCTGGTTTCTGTCGACAGCTCAGTTAGGAGACGACGACACTCCTGACGTATCTCGCTTTGTTAACATTGCAATATTGGAAACCAATTGAAGATCCAGGAAGACCAGGGAGCAGCTGTGTGAATTAACAGCCTCCTCTCCCCCCCCCCCCCAAATTTTTTTTTTGCTTGGTTAGTCACGGGGAGGGACAAAAACTGCCGGGCCCTGAAGCCCCCTCCCCAGGCACTGCAAATCCTATTCAATTACCCCTCCCCTCCCCAACCCACCTGCCCCCAGCTTCCGAGATTTCATTACACGCTATCCAATATGCTTTCAGGCTCCCCCCCCCCAGCCCTAAGGACTAGAAGCACCTAAAAAGGCTGCGCTATGAATCGGCGGGCCTCCAGTCTGAATCTCATTCCCGTGAATTCAGTCGGCGGCCCTAAGCGAGCCACTCATTCTTGCCTTCGATCTGCCACCTGCCAATTGGGGTTTGGGTGGATTCACCCACAGGGCTGCTGAAAGGACGACAAGGTACCACCACGGCATCCCCACGTTCGAAACGTTTCACTTATGGGAGGAGGTGGATCCGGCAACTTCCTTCTAGTGAGTGGCAATGTCCCCCTCTAAGCTGTGGAGTCTTGTGAGCAAAAATTCTACTTTGTGAGCTACTGACATTAAAGCTGTGAGTGAGCAGATTTGGCTACGGCATAAATTAGTTGGCTCTGGAGCCCCATCTTTCCTGAGCTAAGACATAAATGTGTGAGCTGGAGGCTAAAAAAACTGTGAGCTAGCTCACACTAACTCAGCTTAGAGGGAACACTGGTGAGTGGTGAGTCCGGCTCCTTAGGAAGGAGCTGCTGGACCTGACCCCAACCCCTCCCCCCCCGCCTCTACAAGGCTTCTAATGCTCAAAACGGCTTTCTCAGTGCTAAACATCATCAGGCTGGATCCAAAGATCTTTTTCCGCTCGCCACCCGGGGTCACTTTTCATAGAATCACAGAGTTGGAAGGGACCTCCAGGGTCATCTAGTTCAACCCCCTGCACAATGTAGGAAATTCACAAATACCTCCCCCTCTGCACCCCCACTGACCCCTGCTCCATGCCCAGAAGATGACAAAAAACCTCCAGGATCTCCAGCCAAACTGGCTTGGAGAAAAATTGCTGCCTGACCCCTTCCTGACCCCAAAGTGGTGATCGACATTTCCCTGGGCATGCAAGAAATGGCCCCAAGAACTAAGCACTGAGGCAACCCTTCCTGCCCTCCCTCTGAAGATCTGCTTGAAAACCTCTGCCTGGGTCTCAACAATCCCTGTTGTACCCTTTTTGGGGGGGTCGTCCTCTCTCTCTGGCCAGTGGAAAAGCTGGCAGATATACCCCACTGGTATCATCAGCAACTACAGCTTGGGGCAACTCTTCTTTTCCTGGAAGCACTCTCTCTTTTTCGAGGAGGCATTGTCGATGCATAATAATTCAGCATTTAAAAGGCCTGATCGCCCAGGCTGCACCCCCCCCCCAACACACACACACCAAAAAAAGTGGCAAAGAATTTAAGGGTAGTGAAACTGAACCGAGTGATGATGGCCAGAGTTGCCTCGGGGGGGATCTGGATATTGCCGATGCATAATAATTCAGCATTTAAAAGACCTGATCGCCCAGGCTGCACCCCCCCCCAACACACACACACCAAAAAAAGTGGCAAAGAATTTAAGGGTAGTGAAACTGAACCGAGTGATGATGGCCAGAGTTGCCTCGGGGGGGATCTGGATCTGCTGAGGAGTCAAGCCGTGCTGCTCCAGCTGCTTAGGGATCAGGTGCCGATGCGCGATCTCCATCTTCTCTTCTTGCGTGTACCCTTTAAGAAAAACAAGGAGGAGTCACCTACAAGTGCTGGTGGTGGAAAGCGCCATCGAGTCACAGCCGACTTATGGCCACCCCCGTAGGGTTTCCAAGGCAAGAGACGTTCGGTGCTGGTTTGCATCGGAGAGCCAGCTTGGTGTAGTGGTTAAGAGCGCGGACTCAAATCTGGGAGAACCGGGTTTGAGTCCCCACTCTTCCACATGCAGCTGCTGGGGTGTGACCTTGGGACAGTCACAAGTTCTTTCAGAGCTGTTCTCTCAAGGGCAGTTCTCGAGAGAGCTCTCTCAGCCCCACCAGAGTCGGACTCGACTGTGCGACTGAACAACAACAACAACAATTCTCCCCAATGGGTCCCAGAGTGACCTTTCATCATTCTCCTCTTCTCCATTTTATCCTCACAAGAACCCTGTGAGGTAGGTCAGGCTGAGAGTGTGTTGCTGGCCCAAGGTCACTCAACAATCTCCCATGACAGAGTGAGGATTCAGATCTGGGTGTTCATAGGCCAGATCTTACCGTTGCACCACACCGGTGAAGGTCTGTATGGAAATGCTAACTTCTTTTTTATGAGAGTAATGTTTTAACCATAAGGCAGAGGGAAACAGAGAGAATTGGACAAGACAGGCAAGGACGGCCGTATTTGAGTGGTACAGCATTCTGCTTTGAGTGCCAGTGGCCTCAAAGTTCAACTCCAGGTACTACCCGAAGAAAGGAAATCAAGGAGCAGGAAATACCTTTCTCAGAGATCCTGGAATGCGGGACAAATAATTTGGTTTGTGCTAAGTCTGAAACTGCAAAAGGTCATTCGTATAAAAACAGCGGATAGCAAGGTAGAGACACATAGCCAGTGTGAGTGTAGTTGTTAGACTTGGGTCTGGGGAAACCAGGGTTCAAGTCATGAAGATCAGTGAGGGAGTAGGGGCCAGGAACTCCTTCTCAAACTAGCCTACCTAACAGGGCTGTTGTGAGAGCAAATGTAAGCAGGCTGAGCTCCTTAAAGAAAGAGTGGGGTACAAGTGGGAAGAATCAATGCACCAAGGAGTTTGAATTGTACAACATGTGCAGGGGCAAAGGGTGCAGAAATACTTATCGGACTGTGCATTCTATGGCAGTGGGTTCACTGTGAAGAGACTGTGGAAGAAAACATCGCTTGTTTGCAGAAGGTCCCAGACTCAATCCCCGGCATCTCTAGGTAAAGGATTTGGGGTAACAAAGCTGTAGAAGACTTTTAGAACGTTGCTGCTAGTCAGAGCCAACAGTACTACGCAAGTCAGCCCAATGGTCTGACTCAGTACAAATCAGTTTGCTATTTTCCATGACTCCAAACAAATGCAGAAAATCAGAAGCAGCATGCTTCTGACTGTCACTGGGGGGGGGGGGGGG
>NW_015177066.1:289245-337928 GCF_001447785.1 Gekko japonicus
TTAAAATATTTGGAAAATATTTGAACCCCTTGTCTTAAAATATTTTATTCATCATGTTAAAATAAAACGTTCCATAATTTAAAAAAATCTTTTCTTTTTTCAACTTTTCCAATTTTTTGGAAAAAAAACAAAAAAGGCTTCAGGAAAAAAACAGGGGGAAAAAGTTTTTTTCCTGAATTTTTCCGTTTTTTTCCGGGCCTTCACATCTCTACCTCCCACCGTGGACCAGGAAAGGTGAGGGGGTTGTCAGTGGCCTTCTTCCAGGCCCTGCGCCTAGGCACGGGCCAAGAAAGGTGGGGGGGGTGACCTGTGTTCCCTCTAAGCTGAGTTAGTGTGAGCTAGCTCACAGTTTTTTAGCCTCCAGCTCACACATTTTTGTCTTCGCTCAGGAAGGATGGCTCCAGAGCAAAATAATGGTATAAAATTGAGTAAAATCTAAGACTATAAAACCATAAAAAACGAAGTTATAAGCAATTAATTGAATTGGTTACATGAAACTGCCTTATACAGTGCCAAACTAACCTAGTGCCATATACTGCGGGGGTCCCCAACGCGGTGCCCACGGGCATCATGATGCCTACCAAGTGTATTTAGAAAGCGGGTGGGAGCTGGTGGGGCTGTTACCCAGCAGGGCTTCTGATTGGCAGCTGAAGACTCCATCCGCGACACAGATTAAAATAACATCGTTTCAGTGGCAACTGCCACCACAGTGTTTGTTTTATTTTCTCTTGTCCCTTTCCCCCAGTGTAGTTTAAACACCCATTCCCCCTGCACTTGGACTCCCTCTATGGATGCGGCTCCACCTCCTGAGGGAGCCGTTTTGTGGCTGGCTCCACCTCTTTCTGCAGACACTGTGTTGTACCCATCACTCTGTGTCAGAATTCCAAATGTGCCCACCGGCTCAAAAAGGTTGGGGATCCCTGGTCTGCTGAGACCCTCGTTAATTGGAACATGCCAAGGACTGAACGTAGAATCTTGCACGTGCAAAGCACACGATCAACCACCCTCCATCGTGGCCTGCTTGCCAGCTTCCCGCAGGCATCCGGCCACTGCAGGAGACGGTGCCATACCGCTAACACAAACGTGACCTTCTTATCGGCTGCAGCCAGTCTATCGGAGCCAATGCTCCCTCTAAGCTGTGGAGTCCCGTGAGCAAAAATTCTACTTTGTGAGCTGCTGGCGTTCAAGTGGTGAGCGAGCGATTTGGCCACTGCATAGATTAGTTTGCTCTGGAGCCATCCCTTCTGAGCTAAGACAAAAATGTGTGCGCTGGAGGCTAAAAAAATCTATGAGCTAGCTCACACTGACTCAGCTTAGAGGGAACACTGATCGGGGTCCACCTATTACCTGGAACTTGAATGATCTCCATCCTGTCCAACAACGCCGGGGGGATGGTCGCCATGGTGTTGGCTGTGGCTATGAAGAGGACCTGCGACAAGTCGAAGGCGACGTTTAAGTAGTGATCCGTGAAGCTGTGGTTTTGTTCCGGATCCAAGACCTTGAAGGGAGAGGGGGGAGACAGAAGACACAAAGAGAAGAGTTTTAATCTTGAAATTTGAATCACCATTTAAAAAATAAAATAAAAAATGAAGAGATAATTTCCATAGGTGGCTCACTGTACAGGTCAAAAGATTTACCAGGGAAGTACTTCTTCACCCAAAGAGTAATTAACACGTGGAGCTCACCACCATAGGAAGTAGTGGCGGCTACAAGCACAATTTCAAAAGGGGACTGCATGAAAATATGGAGCAGAAGCCCATCAGTGGCTATTAGCCACAAGGTACAGCCAGAACACTATGTCTGGGGCAGTGATGCTCTGTCGTCTTGATGCTTGGGGGCAATGTTCCCTCTAAGCTGTGGAGTCTTGTGAGCAAGAATTCTACTTTGTGAGCTACTGGCATTAAAGTTGTGAGCAGGCGATTTGGTTACCGCATAAATTAGTTTGCTCTGGAGCCATCCTTCCTGAGCTAAGACAAAAATCTGAGCCGGAGGCTAAAAAACTGTGAGCTAGCCCACACTAACTGAACTTAGAGGGAACACTGCTTGGGGGGGGGGACAGTGGGCAGGGCTTCTGGGGTTCTGGACCTGCCCGTGGACCTCCTGATGGCCCCTGGGTTTTGGCCACTGTGCGACGCAGAGTGCTGGACTCGATGGGCTATTGTCCTGATCCAGCATGGCTTCTCTTATGTTCTTATGGAAGCAAACCCAGGGCTAAGGCACAGTTTTCTAAAAAAATCTAAACAGTTTCTAAAAGGGGGTGGGGATGACCACCCCCAAGCAAAGTAGGAAAAAGTGACTTTCTGGAGAGAAAAAATAACATGCAATGTTCCCTCTAAGCTGTGGAGTCTTGTGAGCTACTGGCATAAAAGTTGTGAGCAAGCGATTTGGCTACTGCAAAAATCAGTTTGCTCTGGAGCCCTCCTCCCTGAGCTGAGACAAAAATCTGTGTGCCAGAGGCGAAAAAACTGTGAGCTAGCTCACACTAACTCAGCTTAGAGGGAACACTGCAGCAACCCAAAATGGCATCCAATGTTGCATGGCCTCCAACGGGAGGTGTAGGGGGCCAAAGTAGGGAATAAGGAAGGTGAGGGGGGGAAAGGCTGGGGTGAAGGGAGAAAAGAGGATGGGATGGAAAGCCAAAGGTCATGGGGAATAAAACCGTCAAGGTATATGAGAGGGGAAGGGGAAAAAACCACAGTGGGCAGCAGGTCTGGACTAGGGAGTGAAAATGGGCCTGGAGGAAGCCAAGTAGTGCAGCTCTTGGGTGCGACAGTCCCTTGCTTTAGGGGCCCCGCAGCTCACTGGTGTTAACCATGGGGGCATCAGCTCGCCCACTGCTTCCTCCTGCAAACAGAAAGCAGTGTGGAAGGAGGGTGAGACTGATCACCATTGCTGATGCAGGGTCTGAGCTGAGTGGCCCCTGGCGTGTCAGCGGAGCGGCTGGAACTAGATCTGCCGACTCCTGACCGCCTGCGGAGCGGTGGCCCACCAGGGAATTTGCCGAATATGTTAAATGGCCCGTCTGCCCCTGGTGGGGAGAGAGGAAACATGGACCAGCAAGGGGTAAGAGTAGTAAATGGGGGAGCAGGGGCAAAGTGGGGAGAAGGGGAGACTGTGTGGGGAAAGGAGCCAGCTGGGAGGGGGGGGAATGGGATTTCCTCACCCCTGCCATGTCCTCAGGCATCAGGGTAAAGCAAGTAGCACAAGGGGGGGAAAAATTCTACCTGGGTATAAAGCCCAAAGATGGATTCTAGTACACTCACAAGCCTGCACACCATCTTGTGTTATTTCGGCTAGTCTTACTAACAGGTATTACGTGACATTTGTTTTGGTATTTTGCTATGGACCAACACAGCCAGACGCATAGAATCACAGAATCATAGAGTTGGAAGGGACCTCCAGGGTCACTTAGTCCAACCCCCTGCACAATGTAGGAAATTCACAAATACCTCCCCCCCACACACACATCTGCAGTGACCCCTGCTCCATGCCCAGAAGATGACAAAAAAACCTCCAGGATCCCCAGCCAAACTGGCCTGGAGGAAAATTGCTTCCTGACCCCGACATGGCAATCAGCATTTCCCTGGGCGTGTAAGGAAGGGCCACGAGAACTAAGCACTGAGGCAACCCTTCCTGCCCTCCCTTCTCATGATCTGCCCGAGTTCACACAATTGGCATTGCTGTCAGACGGGCCATCCAGCCTCTGTTTAAACACCTCCAAAGAAGGGGGTTTATCTGCAGCTAGAAAAGTATCATACATCTACGCATTGGCATTTATCCACATCCGGCTTTTCTCCCCTGCTGGAGTTCAAGGTGGCCTGGAACGCCGTTCTCCTGCCCACTGTTTTCCCCACAACAGCCACATGAAGTACACCAGGCTGAGAGTTTGTGACAGGCCCGAGATCAACCAGTGAGCTTCCACAGTAGAAGTGGGAATTCGAACCCGGCCCACCCAAGGTCCTAATCCACCACTGTCCACTTATAGCAACTGGCTCTATGGCCTCCTTTTCATTGCTACAGCTCTAAATGCTACGACAGAACAGTAAAAAAAAAAATAGGAGGAAAAACCGTGACACATGCAGAATCTTTGATGTAAACTTGAAATGAACTATCCGATCCCAAGGTTTCCTCCAGCACATTTATGCCTTGCCATAAAATCAAGCTTGCGTGGAGGAGACATGCTAAGCTCCCTTTCCTCCTGGGGACCTGGCAGAACGAGGCTTTCCTCCTCTAAAGACTGGCTCCTCACATGGGAGAGAAGAGGCAGGTGGTGGCAGAGAAGTTGAGCTGCCCTCAAATTTACCGCAGAGGTTTCGGAATCTCGTGTTTTATTGCTGTTGTTGTTTTAAAGTCGCGCAGACGCATGGCGCCCTGCACCAGACAAACAGAAAATCACTACTCTTCTCTGCTGAATGTGCTTACAGGGTTATCCGACCTGCTTCAAGTCGATGTCCGCCACAGTTCAGTTTATCCAGAAGGAGCTATTATGATCTCAAAACACTCTTGCTGTAAACGTTTTATGGGAAGCCATTCCGTGTGTGTTGCTCCGCATCGGGTCAACACTCGCCTTTTGGAAGGCGGTTGCGTAAACACTCCGCTGTCTCGGGAAAGTTCTTGCACATTCTGCCCGGGGGCAGAAACAGCACTGAGCGAAACAAGTCAAAACCGGAAGCAGAGAAAGTTCACAGATGCTCTTTTCCATAACAGCAAAGAGGTGCGGTGATAACGCACCATATATGTACCTCCTAACAGAAAAGCTATTGCCTGTCAGAACCCACAGCCAACAACAAAGTACACGCATTCAGGAACGGTTATACTTTTATTGCAGAGCTATAGATGCAGTAACATAGGCATTGTTAAGAATGGCGGCGGCCCCATGGGCATAATAAGATATAGGGTATTCGTATGCACCCCCCCACAGTACTGGCCAATTAGGCGGCCTCACGTGCACGGGCTAAGGCTCAGAGACCGTTAGTTAGCTGAAGCTGAGAACGAACACTCTCCCACGGCACCTAATGAAATCCCAGACACTACAACACCCTCCCGCACATCTGTATAGATAAGCGTTTCGGCGCACAGCAGAAAAAGCACAGAAAGGAATGCAATAGCAATTAACCTGAAAGGAAAGCAATAGCAATTACCCAGACACAGACCAACCTCCCCAACTTTCATGGCAGCATAGCTGACATCGCCTAATAAACAACAGACAAGGTGATGGGGGGGGGGCGGGAATTCACACTCAGTGCGTGTTTGGGTACTTGCGCATAGGAATTCTGGGGCATTTTATATGTATCCTTTAAAAATAAAGGTACTATTAAGAGGGGGGAAGCCCTGATCTGGATGGCCCAGGCTAGCCCAAACTCGGAGGCTAAGCAGGGTCAGCCATGGTTGGTACTTGGATGGGAGACCAGCAAGGAAGTCCAGGGTCACTCTGTAGAGGAAGACAATAGCAAACTGCCTCTGTTCTCCTCCTGCCTTGAAAACCCTACAGGGTCGCCGTAAGTTGGCTGTGACTTGACTGAGCTTTCCACCACCACCACCACCAGGAGGGAAAAGTTAGAAGCTGCGACTGCAGCAGGCAGGCAGGCAGGCAGGGCCGGGTTGTCAGACTAGCATGTTGGCCGGCTGCCCTGTCCCTCACCCGCCCGCCCAGCCAAGCAATCCCTGCCTAACGCCCTCCTTTCTCAGACTGACTGACACTGGTTTATGGTACTCTCATTGGATCTGGGCCGAGGGTTTTCAACGGCTAGGTATGCTTTCCACTGGCCCAGGGCCAATGCTCCCTCTAAGCTGTGGAGTCTTGTGAGCAAAAGTTCTACTTTGTGAGCTCCTGGCATTAAAGTTGCGAGCGAGCGATTTGGCCGCTGCATAGGTCAGTTTGCTTTGGATCCGTCCTTCCTGAGCAAAGGCAAAAATGTGTGAGCTGGAGGCTAAAAAACTGTGAGCTGGCTCACATTCACTCAGCTTAGAGGGAACACTGCCCAGGGCCCCCCAAAAAACTGGGAGACAGCCCTGTTCCTACTGCTTTTTGTGAGCGAGGTCCCCAAGAGGAGGGTAGGCAAAGCCAGAGTGAATGGAGAATGGCAAGGGCTCGCTCCACAGTCAAAATGTCAACCACCTGTGGTTTTTTAACGGGCGTTAGTCATGTATGGCTGCGAGAGTTCGACTATCTTGAGAGTCCCTTGGACTGCAAGAAGATCAAATCAGTCAATCCTAAAAGAAATCAACCCTGACTGTTCCCTGGAAGGCCAGATAATGAAACTGAAGCTCAAATACTTTGGCCACCACATGAGAAGGGAGCCCTCACTGGAGAAGACCCTGATGCTGGGAAAGATTGACGGTCAAAGAAGACAGGGACGGCAAAGGATGAGATGGTTAGACAGTGTCATAGATGCAACGAACATGAAATTGAGCAAACTTCAGAGGACAGCGGAAGACCGGAGGGCCTGGCAGGATGTGGTCCATGGGGTCGCAAAGAGCCGGACTCGACTGTGCGACTGAACAACAGCAACAAAAAGGCTTTTAAAACAGGTGCAAATTGAGGATGAGGTGGAAATGTACGCGGCCGCATACACGACCAGCGGTTTTAGCCATGGGCAGTGAGAAAAGTCTGACATTCAATCCTTAGCTTCCATTCCAGCTGAGTAGTTGTTAGCAGGGATCCCTGCTGGGGCTGTATCGGCAGGGCCATATGCCATCCGTGACTGGATGAGATAGTACCATCAATACCCACACCAGCAGCCTGTCCTCTGCTTATTCCTCTACCCCCAACGGATGCAAAACCGTCAGTCGCTTGAGTAATGGGACTGGTCTTTAAGGCCAAATGAAAACGGACACCCCTGCACCAGGGGTCCCCAACATGGTGCCCATCACGTGCTTTTAGAAAGTGGCCAGGGCTAGGTGGGCCTTCTGCCCAGCAGGGCTTCTGATTGGCTGTGCAGATTAAAAGGCATCCTGTTAAACAGGGCCTCTGCTCGGAATTTTGAAGAACTACTGTTAAGAGTTATATACAGCCTCTCTCCCTGATATTCTGTGTTTGGCTCCGCCTCCTACAGCAGCCATTTTGTGTCTGGCTCCACCCTGTGCAGCAGCCATTTTTTTGGCTGTGCCCACTGCCCTGTGTCAGAATTCCAAAAGCGCCTGCAGGCTTAAAAAGGCTGAGGACCTCTGCCCTGCACCACCAACTGCTCGTTTCAAGGAACACTCCAAAATTCAAGGGGTCACTTGGAAAACTACAGAGGAACGTCAGAGTATCAGACGGCCGACGGATCGGGACTCTCCCGTGTGCCAAACCTGATTCTAGACGTGGCTCAGAGCTGAGCTGCATATCATGTACAGTGGAGGCAACGGAATTTGGGACTCCTCTGCTAAAAACAGGCAAATGTTACTAGAAGAACGGAACTTTCTACAAGGGGGAGCGCTGAAAAATAGGACTGCACCACTTGGACAATCCTCAGACACAAAATGGTACAATCCAGAAATTCTAACACCTTGGCTGAAGGCCTACTTCTTTGTAATGTGCAGAACGGTTTTAAGGAATCCAGGCTGCAGGTCCTCAAAAAATAAATAAAAATTAAGCCATAGTTAAAGCTGCTCATGTCTGTCCAGTTAGAACACAGAACATTAAGTTAAATGCAGGAAATTAAATGTGAAAGCAGGGTTACCAGATGTCCTCTTTTTAGAAGACGTCCTCTTTTGGGCTCATCTTGAAAATGTCTTCTTTTGCGTGTTGGAAGGTTAGCAATATTCCTAGTTAGTAGCAATCATCACAGCTTAAAGTAGGGGTATTTAAAATGAGATCTGTCATCGTGATCAGTTGTTAGAAGTTGTCAGTCGGGAAATATGTCCGCTTTTTTGCTTTTCAAAATACGGTAACCCTACTTAAAGGTCTACCCCGGCACCAGCCTCTCCATTTTGAAGGCTTGCAAACGCTCTTTCCCCCCTTTTATTGCAAACCTCTCGCATGGATTTTTCAACCGCTGCCAGAAACCTCCACTGGAACAGCAAGAGAATGCCAGCTCATGTAGCAGGGGAGGAAGCAGCAGAATTCCATCAGACGAAGCAAACAAGCTGAGTTGACGTGCGGTCCTTCTAGGTACAGAAGTTCAAAAATTACTCATGGAGATATTTTTTAAAAAACAAACAAACAAGGAAAACCATTTCCACAAAAGAATCTGCACTGTTGCATGAACTCTAAAAGTTTTGACTTGAAGGATGAGGGTTTAAAAAAAAAAATCAAAAAGTGCAGCACGCGGAACAGAAAGCTCTGCACTTAACATGACAACAAAAACTGCACTGACAGAGGCGGGGTGGCTCTTGTAAAGATGAGTTCCAGCATGTCTGGAGCTGTAAACGTTCCATTTTCCCACAGCACATGCTTGCTGATCTCGGGACTCCTGTGAGTGTGTTGCACAACCCTTATTTCATACATTCATTCATGCCCTCCCCATTGGGGACCCAAAGCAGCCGACGTCTTTCTCCTCTCCTCCTCTCACAAAACCCCGACCACAGTGTAGGTCAGGCGGAGTGTGTGTGACTGGCCCAAGGTCACCCAGTGAGCTTCCAGGACGTGAGTGGGGATTCGAACCGGGGTCTCCCAGATCCTAGCCCAACATATTTAACCTCTGTCCCACACAGATTTCGAATCCTGAATCACTGCCCGCCAACACATTTAACCTCTGTCCCACAGATTTCGAATCCTGAATCACTGCCCGCTTTCCCTGCTGGGCCCTCTCCTCAAGCCACCCGAAATCAACATTCTTTTGGACCCGCCCATTTGCAAGCCTGATCAGATGCTCATGCAGCTCAGTTTTCACCATACCCAAGAGACGCCAGGAGGACCCTTGAAGCACAAAGTGCTGAAGACCTCGGATGTTCCTAACAACCCATAAGAGATAATGGACGTTAGCCGGAGCTGGAGCTGACACGAACCGCGCACCAAGACGGGCTCGCCAAAGGAAGCCACCGAACTGGAAGACCTACTCCAGGACACCAGAGACTAAACGCCGACACCCGAAGACCGCCTGGAAGTAGGAGCCGAGAACAGCAAGCCCTGTCACCTGGGTGCCGGTAGGCAGCCCCGTCCCTTGTAATATGTGGCCTTAGATAGGAAAAATTGGAGATTGGAATCTGTATGTAAACCGCTCAGAGACCCTTCGGGGTTAGAGCGGTATATAAATCGAATGTATAAATAAATATAAATAAATATATAATTCTGCGCATAACTGTGAGGAAGAAAAACGTGTCGTCTTGAGTGACCCTGCAAGGACAGGACTCCAGTTCTGATCTGTTAAGCATCGGATCGTGCTCTGGCCTCCTAATGCGGGAAAGAGAGGTTTCCATCACGCCTGCTTGCTTAGCTGTTCCCCTTGGAGCAAAGCCACGGTCACCAGGATAAGGGGTGGGGGGCAGTGTTCCCTCTAAGTTGAGTTAGCGTGAGCTAGTTCACGGTTTTTTAGCCTCCGGCTCACCCATTTTTGACTTAGCTCAGGAAGGATGGCTACAGGGCAAACTAAATCATGCAGTAGCCAATTTGCTCACTCACAACCAATGCTCCCTGTAAGCTGTGGAGTCTTGTGAACAAAAGTTCTGCTTTGTGAGCTACTGGTATTAAAGTTGTGAGCGAGCGATTCGGCTGCTGCAATAAATTAGTTTGCTCTGCAGACTCCCTTCCTGAGCAAAGACAAAGAATGTGTGAGCTGGAGGCTAAAAAACTGTGAGCTAGCTCACACGAACTCAGCTTAGAAGGAACACTGCTCACAACTGTAATGCCAGTAGCTCACAAAGTAGAATTTTTTGCTCACAAGACTCCACAGCTTAGAGGGAGCATTGGTGGGGGGAGAGAGAGACACAAGATCTAATGCATTTTTTATCCTTTCTCCCAGTTTGATGTAGTGGTTAAGTGTGTGGACTCTAATCTGGGAGAACCGGGTTTGATTCCCCACTCCTCCACTTGCACCTGGCTGGATGACCTAAGGCAAGCTGTCGTTCTGATAAGAGCTGTCCTTGAAAAAAAGAGCAGTTTCTGAAGAGCTCTCTCAGCCCCACCTACCTCACAGGGTGTCTGTTGTGGGGAGGGGAAGGGAAAGGAGTAAGCCGCTCTGAGACTCCTTTGGGTAGTGAAAGGCGGGATATAAATCCAATCTCTCCTCCTCCTCTCTCCAAGGACCTCAGGGCAGCAAACTTGGTTCTCTCTTCCCCAATTTATCCTTACAGCAACCAGGGTTGCCAGGTTTCCTCTGGCCACTGGTGGGGGATGGGTGTGTGTGTGTGTGTGTGTAAGGCTGCCAGATCCAGGTTGGGAAACTCCTGGAGATTTAGGGATAGAGCCTCAGTGGGGTACGATGCCAATGGAGACCACCCTCCAAAGCATCCACTTTCTCCGTGGGAAGTGATCTCCGTAGTCTCGAGATGAGCTATAATTCCGGGGGATCCTCGGGTGCCACCTGGAAGCTGGCATCCCTAATACCCAAGGCCACCCAGCAAGCTTCACGGCCGAGTGGGAATCTCAACCTGTGTCTCTCAGATCCTACCCTAACACTCCAACCACACTATACATAGTGGGATTTTTCTTTTCTTTTAGTAACAGCGTATGGGGAGGGGGTAGGATATGCATCCTGTGGCCTGGAGGGCCCAGGCCAGCCCGATTTCATCAGGTCTCAGCTGCTAAGCAGGGTGGGTCTCTGGTTAGTACTCAGATGGGAGACCCCCCAAGGAAGTCCAGGGTTGCTATGCAGAGGCAGGCCATGGCAAACCACCCCTGTGCACCTCCTGCCTTGCAAACCCCATCGTGGTGGTGGGGGGGTGTCACCGTAACTTGGCCGCAACTGGATGGCCCTTTCCGCTACCAGAAAGTGGGAGACCACCAAGGAAGCCCAGGGTTGCTATGCAGAGGCAGGCCATGGCAAACCACCCCTGTGCACCTCCTGCCTTGCAAACCCCATCGTGGTGGTGGGGGGGTGTCACCGTAACTTGGCCGCAACTGGATGGCCCTTTCCGCTACCAGAAAGTGCACCCTGCCTATTTTAAAGCCCCCCCGATATAGTTTGGTTATGCAACAGAGGAGAACTTCTCCTTTGGCTTTGGGCCATAAGGGGCAACAAAGCTTGAACAAAGCCAGGAAAAGGAAGAGGCTGCCAGTGAACTAAGGAGACGAGACAACGGATTCTGAGCTGGGGTGACTTTCACACTCAGTGGCGCGTCTAAATTTACCCGTGATGGATTGCCTGAAGTGAAGCCCAGACGTGCGAAAACGCAACGGATCCCTCCCCCTTTACACAAACCCTGATCATCCAAGGCGTCCCAGTGACCCGAGTGCAGCATCACCTGCAAGGTGTTCCTGCTTCTTCTGATAAACATGGCCAAACTGCAACCCACATCTGCTGCTAATGCGGCCCCCATCGAATCCAACACGAGAATTATTCTGGAGTTCCCTTCCTACATTAGTAGCGTTACGCCGTTCTGAAAAGTTCTCACAACACAAGTGACGGGGAGTGTCGTGAAGCCCAGGCAATGGCACGGGGCTCTCAAGATAATGTATCCTTTCCCCCTTATGGCATGAACAGCAGAGTCCCTTTTGTTTGGCAGCTTGAATCACAGCCCAGAAGTGTGCTGGTAATTAAAATGAGATCTCTCTTTCTCCCTCTCCCTCTTCCTCTCTCTCTCTCTCACACACACATCGATGCTCACACAGAGAATCTGAACACTTGTCAAGGAGACAAAGCCATCTCAAGTAGCTTACAAATTACTGTAACTTCTCCAAAAAGTTGAAAACCAAAGGGGTGGGGAAGGGGGAGAGAGAGAGAGAGAGATGAACTTTTGATCCAAAGTGATTTTCAAGGGGAGTCTATTGTGAAGATGCTGGCTCCGATTTTGAAACCTCCCGTACGGCTCTGATATATTTTTGCTATCCCCGTTTCACAAAAAAGTGGTTCCGGATATCAAGGGAGAGTCTTAATTAGTACAGCGGCACTTGAGTTTCAACAATTAAGACCATGACTGATCATCTGTTCCCAAGGACTGGGGGGGGGGAGGTTCTCCAATGTTTTAGGAAGGCCACAGATGGCTTTACTCCTCCCCAAACTCTTGCTCCCATCACTTTTACCCTTTCTGTTTCCCCCAGGGCCTTTTTGAGAATTACAGTGCTAGTCAATCGGCACCCCATCCGATTCAGGAAATCTTTCAATAAAACACGTCCCTTTCCAAGATCGAGGCTGCCCTTCTTCCGCCTAGAACAAAGGCTGATCAGAGTGCAACGGTTGAATGTGGAACAGTGGGACCTGGGTTCAAGTCCGACAGTCGCCCATAAAGCTCAGTGTGTTGCCCGAGAACCTTGTGACAGCAACACTCCGTGTTCTCTTTCAGCCTAACCTACCTCAGAGGGCTGTCAGGAGGAGAAAAGAGAGGACGGGAGCGTGGACCTGTACATGGTGGCCCAAGCTCCCGGGAGGGAGACAATGGCTAAAGAAAAGGAGCTTCTCTTTATTCGACTAGCTTATTGCTCAATTTCTGAAATATGCAAGACCATCTTTGCAGACATTCTGTGGCTGGCCTGCGCACTTTTGCTCGATCTCCCAGCCTGAAAATGCTCTCCAGCAAGCACTTGGATCCTTTTCTGTCTACACCGACCTTCAGCAAGGGTCATCTAAATATAGAACAAATGTTCCCTTGTTGACAAACAGTCACTGGAAATAGGAAGACATTCGGCTCCACTCAAGCAACAAATGCACCTCGGTCCACCATCTGGACGATCCAGATATCCAATCCTGGAAGGGGAGGAAAAAACCCAAAACTCTGCCTTTTCCCTGCAAAGTGTGTGGGGGGGGGGGAGGAGGAGGAAACGTTCATTCCCTTTCAAGTGGGCCACCGGTCTCGCCCAGTCAATTTCCTGAACCTTTCCCAGCTTTGTCACAACAGCCTGAAATACTTCTTCAGCTCTGCCCAAGGGCAACGTCTCTGGGACTGGCTTCTAAGCGCTTTGGACTCCGGCGCCTAGGAAACGGGAAATTCCTCTCCAGCTCCGGAATACAAGCTCATTCCCCAGTGGGAAATATTTCAACAGAACTTACAACTAATGCTTGAGCCTAGGTCAACCTGCTCGGGGAAAGAGGCTGGAAAGAAATTAACCCGAGAATGCCTACCAGACACACACAAAAACCACCCTAATCTTAAAAAAGGATCTTAGTCTAAATCCACATGGGCCAGACTCTGAACTTTTTTTCCTTCCACCGTGAGCTCCTCTGACAGTGGGGTGGCTGTGAAATCCCTGGAGATTTCTGGGGTGGAGCCTGGGGAAGGCAGAGTTTGGGGAGGGGAGGGACCTCCAGGGGAACTGATCTCTATACCGGGAGATCACTTGTAATTCCAGGAGACCTCCAGCCACCAGCTGCAGATTGGCAAGCCTATCTGACAGGCTTCCAGAGTAATCACCCTACATTATCCGGCCTGCTCTTGTTCTCGAGCTCCGCTAAAAACAAGACTTTATCATAAAAGGACAGTCACGGGACTCTGAGAGACTGCAAGGAGATGCATTCCTTTGCAGAGCAGTCGCCCGTACAAAGTATACACCACGCTGCCAGCATACTGGGACTTTTCTCCCCCACCCCCACTTCCTTCCTCTGGTTGTGAGACATAAATAAAATCGCAGTTTTTCCGAGAAAGCGTCAGCCCCTTGGTAAATCAGACTAAGGTCCAGCAGCTGTCTGAGCCCTCTCATATCGGGGTTTTTTTGTGTGTGTGTGCGTGTGTGTGGAAGTCATGGTTGAATTCTGGTGAGAGAGCGTCAGCCCCTTGGTAAATCGGACTAAGTTCCAGCAGCTGTCTGAGCCATATCAGGGGTTTTTTTTGTGTGTGTGCGTGTGTGTGGAAGTCATGGTTGAATTCTGGTGACGCCTAGTGGGGCTTGGATGTTTCAGAGAGGTCGCTTGCTATTGCCTGCCTCTGCATCCCAGCCCTGGTATTCCTTGGAGGTCTCCCTTCCAAGCACTTGCAAGGGTCGGCCCTGCTTAGCTTCCGAGATCTGATGAGATCGGGCTTGCCTTGGGCTATCCAGGTCAGGTTGGTTTTGTTTGGTTTTCATTAAAGCCAGGGCTATTTTTGGGCAGGAACGCACAGGAACGGAGTTCCGGCTGGCTCCCGAGTTGGCCACGCCCAGCAGGAACTCATTGGCATAATAGGTCACACTCAACAGCAGAAACTCATTAGGATTGGCTACATTAGGGGTGTGTGGCCTAACATGCAAAGGAGTCCCTGCCACAAAAAAAGGCCCTGGGTTTTGACAACAAACAAGGTAAACAGAATAAGAAGCAAAAGGTGGGTGTGGCTGGGTGAGCACACTTCTGGTGACACGGGGGTGTGGCCTCATATGCTAATGACCTGTGCTGTCAGGGGTGTGGCCTAATAAGATAATACGTTTCTGCTGCTGGGTGTGGCCAGTTATGCTAATGAGTCCCTGCTTGGCTTTTTCTACAAAAAAAGCCCTGATTATATCTATAACACAAATTCAGCTGTTATCCTCATTATGCCTGGAAGCATCTCCAGTATCACTTTAACTGGTCATTTTTCTAAATCCATGGCCAAATGAGCCGACTTACTAATGGATTTAAATATTTAAATATGAGAACCTCTGTGGTGTAGTGGTTAGAGTGCTGGACTAGGATCCGGGAGACCCATGTTCGAATTCCTGCTCTGCCTTGGAAGCCACCTGGGTGACCGTGGGCCTGCCACACCCTCTCAGCATAACCTACCTCACAGGGTTGTTGTGAGCAGAAAATGGCAGAGAACAGAATGATGGAAGCCGCTTTGGGTGTTCACTGGGGAGAAAGTGGGGATATAAATGACGTAAATACATGAACATTCATATCCTTCTTTCATTCATCTCAAAGGGCTCGGGACAGCTCACCTGAATAATGCATAAATGACCTTCCTTCGTTTCTCACACAATAAAGCAGACACAATGTGAGCTAGGCCAGGGTTGCCACAGATTCTGGGTGTTAAACCGTCTTCAGACATTCAGGCGGTCAACACTCCCGAAATGCAAACAACTAATGCCAGTTTCAGAGTAAAACGACGACAACAACAACAACAATTGCTCAAAAGCAGACGTAACAGCAGAAACAGCCAAAAGTTGCCGTCCCAAAACTGAAATAATGCAACAGCGGCGACTGCAGTGGTGAACTGTCTGAAGCTTCCAAATCCGGAAAACAGAAACCTGGTGCCTGAAAGTTAATATGGTAATAAGGTGTCTGTGTGCCCAGAAAGGGTAGTCACCAGCCTGACCCCAAAAGAAGGCAACACCTGGAGCAGGGATTCAGAAGAGCCTATTAGGGAGGCAGGTCCATAGGGAAGCAGGTGGCCTTTGGTCCCACACTTCTAAGGGTTTAACAGGCCAACCCTGAATTGTGCCTGGAAACAAACGGGCAGCCAATGCATCTTTTGGAGTACTGACGAGATATAATAGACGTCCAGTAGCACCTAAGAGTCCAGCACATTGCGGGAGGGTATGAGTTTGTGAGAGTCAAAGTTCCCTTTGTCAGATGCCAAGATATGATAGTTTATATCAGGGGTGTCAAACATGTGGCCCGGGGGCTGGATCAGGCCCCCGGAGGGCTTCTCTCAGGCCCGCAGTGGAACTGGCTGTCTTCTGCTTCTTCTTCCAGTTCTGCTGCTCCTGCGTCATCGTAGGTTTGCAGCATACAGATACACACCTGAACAGCACACTCAGGATTGCAACAGCACAGGCACTTTGATGCAATAATTCAGAGCAAGAGGTGTCAGTTATCAGACACTGTTAAATAAACAAAATATTGCAAGAGTGCTCATGTTTTAAGCATGTTTTTATGTTAAGTTTTCAAAAAGCCCCTTTGTGTTTCTCTATAAAGTTCATATCTCCGCTACCTGGCATTACATTTTATGACACACGGCCCGGCCCAACAAGGTCTCACTTATGTCAGATCCGGCCCTCATAACAAATGAGTTCGACACCCCTGGTTTATATGGATGTTGTCATTATGCCCTTGATTGGGAGCACTCGGGGGGCATCCTGCCGGCCACTTCTGGAAACAGGATATGGGATCAGAGAGAGATGCTTCATCTGGGTCGGAAGAGAAATCTCCTTCCTTCCCTGCCGCCCCTGCCTCTCACAGACAAACACTTTTTTAAAAGACCAACCAAGTTTTAGTCAAAGTGCAAACTTTCATGTGCAAAGCACACTTCGGCTCTGCACACAAAAGTTTACACTTTGAATAATACTTGGTTGGTCTTAAAAGGCGCCCCTGGACGCAAACTTTATTCTGCCGCTTCAGAACAACACAGCTGCCCACCTGGATCTGTCCACCTGGATTTTTCTTTTTTAAAGAGTTAAGTCCGGGTTTCTCACAGCCACGCGGTAATTGTGGGGAATGTCCGTTAAAAAGAGAGAGAGAGACCGTTTGAGCTTTGGCGTTTGAGCCAGGCGTTTGAGCTTTGGCGTTTGAGCCAGGCGTTTTCTGCATCGAAACGACACCCAGTGCCATTTCGGTGCAGAAAACGGCTAGGGGCAGGGGAAGGAGATGGGTTCCCTTCCTCCTCCCGCAGCGGCATTCTGAGGCTGAACAGGGTCTTTTATTTTTTAACAGACAACCCCCACAGCTGCTGTGTGGCTGCAGGGAAACGGAATAGGGCCTGAAGAACCCAGACCCAACTCCTTGAAAAAAGCACATCTGGTCCGGCCCAGAGCATACCCTCATCAATCAGCTACCCGCCCACTCTAAGCTCCCAATGCTTGCGAAAGTTGGAGTTCTTCTTAGAGTTTGGGAACCATCCCAGTCAGGAGTCTCTCTGGTAACTCGCCCAAGAGCTGTCGCTTGTCTCTTACGAAGTCGCTTCTTTAGTGCTGAGCTGCCCTGACGCACCCGGCTGGCCTGTCTGGAGCTGCGGCCGATCGGGAGAATGGGGACCCACGGTACCTGTTGAGCCACCCAAATCTGAGCTGAGGGGCTGTACTGGTGGACCATAACATTGCGCACCCCATCTCCTGTGCAATAAACCTCCTGACTGTTTACTGACAAACACCACGCAGAAGCATTGGCGGCAACCGGACTCCTTCTGTTTCATTCAATATCACCTCCGCCTCCAAAATCCAGTCTTTTGATCGGACAATCCCCCAAAGCCCAGAACAAGAGCGATGATTCGGAAAGACGCGTCGTAGGCGACCGGGAAGCAGCTGGTGCCCTGCCTTACCTCCAGCAGTGCCGCTGCCGGGTCTCCCTGCAGGCTCTTCCCGAGCTTGTCGACCTCATCGAGCAGGAATACGGGATTGTTCACCCCGACAGTCTTCAAGCCATTGATTATTCGCCCAGGCATGCTGCCCACGTAGGTGCGCCTGTAAAAAGAAAGCGAGACTGAAAGACGGACCGCGGCAAAACTAAGAGATGGAGACGCCACCCCAGAAGTCAGCAACTTTTATGTGCCCGTTTCCAATATCATGAAAATGAAACATTGAATTGCCTAAATAAGCACTAAGGTAAAGCAGGGGCACCTCAAACATATTTGAGAGCATTTGAGAACTGTGGAAATGGCTTTTCGATCATCAGCTGTACAAATTTATAAAGAGGCATCTTATAACAAGTCAGAGAACTGGGCCACCGAATCCAGTACATGGTGTTCCAAAGGCAAACCTTCTTCTTTTCCAGGCCTATTATCTTTTAAAATGGAAATGTCAAGGACCAAACCTGTCTGCTCATGGACACCGCTGAGCTATATGGCGCCTGTACATCATCCTGAAACATCGCTCCATAAACACATGCTCGTTTTAATGACCAGGATCCTCCAAACAATCAACAACAGAGTGGAGGCCCTATCATTCTCTGTTACCTACATCTGAATTGCGGGAAAACACTATCCACTGAAAACACGTTTGTATTACTGATGGTCGTGCATATCCATTTTGCTATTCAAACTTAGAAGAAATTTCATACTCAGGATCCTAATGAGAAATTTAGGTCAGGACCAAAGCCAGTCTGGCGGCTCCAAAGATGTAACATTTCCTGAAATTTTGAAACCACGGAACCGTCCCCTGAAAAAAATGGGAATTTGGGGGGCGGATTGAAATATATGCAATACTTTCCTATCAAACTAAAACTTCTTTTATTGATTTAAGAACATAAGAACCTAAGAGAAGCCAATGTTGGATCAGGCCAATGGCCCATCCAGTTCAACACTCTGTCACACAGTGGCCAAAAATACCAACAACATGACATGCACTGTAACCTAATCAACATATAAAGTTGTACTACCTGGCATATTCATGGAATTTAAAGGTATAAATATCACCATTTTCCATCAGAAAAATTGCAAATACCCAATACTTGAGAAAGAGTTACAGACTGCTACATCCTGTGCTACCATAACACGTGTATCTTTGATTCTTGCCATCTGACAGGCAGGAAAAAATAAAAGTTGAAGGTACAAAACAAATTCCATAGTAAACAAAAGAAAATGTACTTGGACAGAAACTCTCTCATTGAGTCACAAGCAGTAGGACTGCCAGCATGTTTGGATATTAAAGTTAAACTTTATAACACTGAATTGTTTAATAGAGTGTTACCATTAAACTCATTATAGCATACTGATTGTTGCCAGAATTATTTACGTTTAAACTAAAGAATCTTGAAAGTATTGTATATATCTACAGGTTAAGAGGGTGTGGTTTTTTTCATTGTTTCTCAAAATCTCCTAATTTTTCCACTGGAAAAACTGAGAAAGTCCTCCAACTGTTTTCATGCTGTACATCTGTGATGAATGAAATGTTTCAGAGGACAAAAGCTTCTTTTATCAAAAGAGAAAATATTTCAGAGGAGGTTTTTTTCTCCCCAGCGCTACCCCAAATTGTCCAATTTTTCCATTGGAAAAACTAAAAAATTCATCAGACCTTTTCGTGCTATATATTTTTAATGTGAAGATCCTTGCCTTAAAAAGCGTTTCAACTCATTCTAAAAGACAGAATATCTCTCAGGAGTTTTCCAACAAAAGAAAACTTTCTTAAAGTCCTTAGAGAAAAACGGTGGGGGAAAACCGTTCCACCCCCCGCCCACATTTTTATGCTTTCCCCCCTACCCTCATATCTCAAAGGTGGCCGGAGGGTGGAGTTGAGACAATCTCAGGGTCTTAAAGCAAGGTCTAAACAAAGGCATGATCAGTAAGGGAAGCTGGCGAGGAGGATAAGTAAGGGAAGCTGGCGAGGAGGATCTGAAAGTGGCTACTTGAATGCAGAAGCAGGGGCAGTGAAACACGCCAAGCGGAACAAGCAAGGAGAACATTACAGCAAGCTGAATTGAAGGAAGTGCCATTGAGGGGCGGGACTGGGAATTTCCTGTCGCTTTTCTCTGAGACCTCTGCTAGAAATGCAGAGAAATTCGGGTAGCGAAACCCAGCTTGGGGCAATGAGTGGGCTGCAATAAAGCCACACATCCCATCTTGTGTATGTGTGTGGGGGGGAGCACACCTGGGAGAAGAGCTTCTGACTTGCACACTGTCCTGTTTCAACAGGACCATGCGGAGGAGCCACTGCCAAGCAGCTAGGGGCAAGGCTGGCAATACTCAGAGTTCCGGACACAGATGGGCTGCCAAGCTCGGCAGGCAGCTAACAGTGAATGGCCCACGAGAGCAGACCATTGCTGCCCTGACCTGGGTAGCCCAGGCGAGTCCGATCTTGTCAGATCTTGGAAGCTAAGCAGGGCCGACCCTGGCAAGTACGTGGATGGGAGACCTCCGAGGAATACCAGAGCTCGGGACGCAGAGGCGGGCCATATCAAGCCACCTCTCTGAAACGTCCCGGCCCCCCACAGGGGTCGCCAGAAGTCACTGTGCCTTCCAGGTTCACAGGCGCGCGCACACAAATAAATAAAGAGCGGACCAGGGTCAGGACCTGAAACAACATGTTGCGAGAGCCCACCCATGATAAGACTAACGGCCAAACCACACATGGGGCAGGAGCTCTGCAACTGGACCTTCCGCCTTTTTTAATTTAAAAAACCCTCTCTAGATTAGGTGTAGGGGCTTCGAATTTGATTGGCAAAGAGGTACAGGGAGGGGGCTTTTAATGTTTTCTCCCCTACGGTTTACCCAACCCAAACTGCCCTCACCTGGACTGCCCAGGCTAGCCCAATCCCATCAGATCTCAGGAGCTAAGTAGAGTTGGCCTTGGTTAGCATTTGGATAGGAGCAGGGGTCATTTCATAGAAAAATAGGTGCAGGAGCGCATTAGCATAACTCATTAGCATAACTCATTGGCATAACTCATTAGCATAACATATTTGCATATGCCACACCCCCTGCCATCACTGGAAGTGTGTCAGAAGGAAACACCCACCACTCAGGCTCCACTGGACTGTTTTGGATTGCTAGCTATTGGGGGGGGGGAGCACACAGATCTGCCCTCACAGAGGACGGAGAGCTTGTACCCGAATTAAACTTGGTCTGAAAGGTGCCACTGGACTGTTTTGGATTGCTATCTATGGGGGGGCTCTGCAACTTACTTGGCTGCTTCTTGCTCCTTGTGGCCCAGGGCTGCTGGGAGCAGGGGGCGGGCTTGTTGCATGTGCCCGCCCCCTGGGCTCTTTACTGCCGGAGCTCCGCTCCTGTGCACTCCTGCAGGAAATGACCCCTGGATAGGAGACTACCGGAGTCGCTTCACAGAGGCAGGCAACAGCAAGCTACCTCTGTTCGTCGCTCATTGCCGTAAGTCAGCTGCAACTTTACGGCACTTTACACACCCAAAACTCCTACTAACACAATTGGAAGGGGGGGTGGGGGATACGGCACAGTGTTCCCTCTAAGCTGAGTTACTGTGAGCCAGCTCACAGTTTTTCAGCCTCCGGCTCACACATTTTTGTCTTAGCTCGGGAAGGAGAGCTCCAGAGCAAACTCATTGATGCAGCAGCCAAATCGCTTGCTCACAACTTTAACGCCGGTAGCTCACAAAGTAGGATTTTTACTCACAGGACTCCACAGCTTAGAGGGAGCACTGGATACGGGTACAACCCCTGGCCCTAAACTCCAGGTTTGAGGTTAGATTTGAGTCCAGTAGCACCTTAGAGACCAACGACATTTTCAGGGTATAAGATTTTGAGAGTCAAAGCTCCCCTTCCTGATATACCACATCTGATGAAGTGAGCTTTGACTGTCAGAAGCTTATCCCCTGAAAATCTCATTGGTCCCTAAGGTGCTACTGGACTCAAATCTAGCCTGTCTACTGCAGATCAGTACAGCTACCCTCTGAAACAATCCCCGTGTTCACGAGGTTTGGCACGCCACTCTACCCTACTGCTTCTTCCAGAGCTGCCCTGTCTTAAGAGCTTCCCCTGAGCATACTTGTGAACATTCTATGACATCACAACTGCTCGGCCAATGGCCAGGAAGGCTTACAAACCGCAAACATTTTGTGGTGTTCTCTGTTTTTTAATCTTGGACGCCACCATGCAATAAACGGAATAAAGGCCTCATTTTGTCAGCCTAGCGCTCTGGCTTTGTTGTTTACAAGCTCCAAATACCTTTCACTTTGGAATCTGAACGCTGGTTTTCTTCCCAGCCAGAAAAGCAAAACTGTTCCCGTCGACTGCATCCAAATCCTCAGGTTTCTGCTGCTTCTCCAAAATAAACAACTGCTCGCAATGAAGCATCTGCAGCATGAGAGCCTGGCTAAACATGGCACTCACCACATCAAGGGTAGTTACGTGTGAGCCATGCTTCCACAGAGGAGCGTTCTGACACTCCCACAACGGAGACAGGAAAAGAAAACCGAAGAGGGCTATACTTAGGGTTAGGAAAATCCCTGGAGATTTGAGGGACGGAGCCTGGGGAGAGCAGGATTTAGGATGGGGGATGTGCCTCAGCAGGAGTCCACCCTCCGCAGCAACCATTTCCTCCAGGGGAAACTGATATCTGGGGTCTGGAGATTAGTTGTGACTCCGGGAGGTCTCCAGGCCCTGCCTGGAGAATGGCAACCCTAGCTATATTACAGGCAAACCGGGGGGGGGGGAAGCCCCTGGCCGCCTCTCTCCCTCCTTTTATTCCTCCTGATCCTCTTCAGCAGCTAATTATTGGGGGGAGGGGGGGTAAGCAGTGATGAGAGAAAGATGGCCAGCAGCTCTTGCTTCCCCATATGTCTGGCTACAGTCTCCTCCACCTTTCTCTGCCCGCCTCCGTGAGAGCGTCAGAATTCCCAACCGCTTAAACATGGCTGTTTTGGATGTGATGAATGTGACGCAGCCAAGCTCCAAGGGGATAAACAATGTCAAAATTCCTAAGCTTATATTAAAACCATTTACGGTTCTGTTTCAAATATAAGTGGCATAAAAACGTGAGCAGTTATCCTAATGATAAAGGCCAATCTCACTGAAGCGCCACTGTGGTGGGCGTTCCTCTGCAATGTTGTGGCAGAGCTTTTAAAGGACTTTCCTTATAGGACCAGGAAGAGCTTTTAAAGGACTCTCACTACCGGAGGTCACTGTCTGCTTGCACGGCTGAAGGTCAGCTTGCGACTAGCAAGTCAACCTGCCCCTTTGGAGTAAGGAAAAAGCTGGTGCACTGAGAATTCATGCAAACTCCATGAAGGACACTAATCTTGCAGATTAGTATACCATGGGCCAATGTTCCCTCTAAGGTATGGAGTCTTGTGAGCAAAAATTCCACTTTGTGAGCTACTGGCATTAAAGTTGAGAGTGAATGATTTGGCTACTGCATAAATTAATTTGCTCTGGAGCCCTCCTTCCTGAGCTAAGACAAAAATGTATGAGCCAGAAGCTAAAAAAACTGTGAGCTAGCTCACACAAACTCAGCTTAGAGGGAACATTGCCATGGGCCCCTAATCTTGTGGGCACTTTTGGAATGTTTGAGAATGGGGCGCCAAAATGGCAGCCACAATGGGGCTATCACAAAATGGCTGCGAGGGGGACTGGGGCCAGTCACAAGAATACTGGAAGGCTGCAAGCCATTGAAGGCAGTTGTTTCTGACTGGGTGTTCCCTGCAGACACAAAGGTGATGCCTCCATGATTTCTTTTATTCCCATGAGGTGATAGAAAGCCAGGGCAGGCCCTTTAGCTTTGCAGAAAAAATGCTTTGATGAAGACGCAAACCAGTGCGGGAAAACCCAACGGCGGGCACCACCATACCCCCTGACACCACCATACCCCCAAGCACCACATTGGACATCACTGGCATACCATGTTTACCTGCTTCTAAAACAGGTAGTGAGACATATTATCAGGGGTCATTTCCTGCGGGAGCGCACAGGTGCGGCGCCCCAGCAGTAAAGAGCCCAGGGGGTGGGCACATGCAGCAAGCCCCCCCTGCTCCCAGCAGCCCTCAGTCAGGCCACAAGGAGCAAGAAGCAGCCAAGTAAGTTGCAGAGCCCCCCCATAGCTAGCAATCCAAAACAGTCCAGTGGCACCTTTAAGACCAGGTTTTATTCAGGTACAAGCTCTCCCTCCTCTGTGAGGACAGATCTGCACGCCCCCCCCCAATACCTAGCAATCCAAAACAGTCCAGTGGAGCCTGAGTGGTGGGTGTTGCCTTCTGACACACTTCCGGTGATGGCAGGGGTGTGGCATATGCAATCAATTTATGCTAATAAGTTGTGCTAATGAGCTCCTGCACCTCTTTTTCTACGAAATGACCCCTGCATATTATAAGGTAAAGGTTCCCTTGCTTGAAAGCCAGTCGAGTCTGACTCTAGGGTTGCGGTGCTCATCTCCGTTTCAAAGCCGAAGAGCCAGCGCTGTCCGAAGACGTTGCCGTGGTCATGTGGCCGGCATGACTAAACACCAAGGCGCATGGAACGCTGTTCCCTTCCCACCGAAGTGGTACCTATTTATCTACTTGCAATTTCTTGCTTTCGAACTGCTCGGTTGGCAGGAGCTGGAACTAGAGACGGGAGCTCACTCCGTCATGCGGCACACTCGGGTCTCGAACTGCTGAACTACTGACCTTCCACAGCATGCAGTTCAGCATCTTAACCACTTGAGCCACCGCAGCTCAAACACAGATGTATATAAGAAGTCTCCGTAGAAGCTAAAATGACTAAACTGAGGCTACTGTACTTTTGGTCACATTAGGAGAGGACAAGAGTTGCTGGAAAAGACAATAACGCTAGGAAAAGCTGAAGGCAACAGCAAAAGAGGAAGACCCGACATGAGATGGATTGACTCCCTCAAGGAAGCCCTCAGTTTGCAAGACCTGAGCAAAGCTGTTAATGAGAGGACATCTTGGCGGTCATTAATTCACAGGGTCACCATTAGTCCAAAGGGACTAGACAGCATGTAACACACACAGATGCATGTATAAGGAGCAGATTTTAAAGTAGCCTTTTTCATTGGGTATGGTGTACACTTGCCAAAGTTCTGCTGGACAACAATGCACCCAACAATGGAATTTTAGCAAATGGTTCCAAAATCTTTATTCTGGGGAGAACCCTTGAAAATTCTGCCCCATTTTACACCCACCAACATAACCAGGCCTTTTGCTGCTGCTGCTGTTCTGTTTTCCGGCAGCAACTCGACCCTCAGTATGCGGCTCGATGCAAAATGTTTCTGCAGTTGCTGCCCGTGATATAGGAAGGGATAATTATATAATTGTAATGGCAATTACAAAAGACATCTCTCCCACCCCACCCTCTACTGGCTTATGCTAATTATTCCCGTCCAACCTCAATGAATGCGAGGAAAAGTACCCAATAAGACTCCAGTTCACTTAGTACACTATTCAGATTCAGTTAATTAAAAAAAGTTTACAGTGTAGCATTGGTGAGCAACTAGAAGACAGCCAGTTTAGGGCAGGGCTCTGAGAGGAAGAATCAAGCTCTCCCCTCCCACGTCAGTATCCATACTGAGCTGATGTTCAGAGGTTATTCCACAGGAGCAGAATCTTGGCTAGTTCGAAGAGAAGAGAAGAGAAGAGAAGAGAAGAGGATTGGATTTATACCCCGCCCTTCACTACCCAAAGGTGTCTCAGAGCGGCTTACAAACTCCTTTCCCTTCCCCTCCCCACAACAGACACCCTGTGAGGTCTGTGGGGCTGAGAGAGCTCTGACAGAAACTGCTCTTTTTCAAGAACAGCTCTGACAGAACTATGGCTTGCCCAAGGTCATCCAGCAGGTTCAAGTGGAGGACTGGGGAATCAAACCCGGTTCTCCCAGATTAGAGTCTGTGCACTTAACCACTACGCCAGATCTATGCTAAGAATGAAATGGACATTCTGAAACTGCGCCCCCGGGTCCAATTTTTCAAAAATCCTTTTGGGTCGCAAAGGATTGGTGAAGAATGAAACCGAAATTCTGAAGTTGCGCCCCATTCTCATATTTCGAAAATCATTTTGGTTTCAAATGCAACACTGTATTTTTTTGGGGGGGGGGGTAAATTTGCCAACCAGAGCGGGTGTGCGCGGAAAGCAAAAGGACAGCTGGAAAGTGCCGGTTTGGGTTTTTCAGAACGGAAAACAGCAGTGAATCCCCAGAGTCCCATGGAAGACAGATTTCACATGTGCTCCTTTATGTGGTAGGGTCAGGGTATTCCCTGTATCTGAACATCGCACGGCACGGCATTATCAAAACCCCGGTCTGGACCACAACACTTCCTCACTGAGGCTGAGGCTCCGAGTGCATCCTTCCTGTCTACCCAAGGCAGCATCTGGGGGCGGGGGGCACTTCTAAATCTGTTATGATCCAAGAGGTCTTATGTGGAACAAAACGGTGAAAGAAAAAGCAGCGACATGCAGTCCAACGAACAAAGTCAGGGATCTGAACCGGGGAGTAAGAAATGTCCGAGCCCCTTGCACGCTGCAGTCTGGGGTTCTGATGTACTGACACAAATGCACCCTTTGCTACCAGGGTTCCCTCTAAGCTGAGTTAGTGTGAGCTAGCTCACAGTTTTTTAGCCTCCGGCTCACACATTTTCGCCTCCGCTCGGGAAGGATGGCTCCAGAGCAGACTCATTTATGCAGTAGCCAAATGGCTCGCTCACAACTTTAATGCCAGCAGCTCACAAAGCAGAATTTTTGCTCACAAGACTCCACAGTTTAGAGCAGCGGTTCTCAACCTGGGGGTCGAACGACCCTTTCACAGGGGTTGCCTAAGACCAGTGTTCCCTCTAAGCTGAGTTAGTGTGAGCTAGCTCACAGTTTTTTAGCCTCCAGCTCACACATTTTGTCTTCGCTCAGGAAGGATGGCTCCAGAGCAAACTAATTTATGCAGTAGCCCAATCACTTGCTCACAACTTTAATGCCAATAGCTCATAAAGTAGAATTTTTGCTCACAAGACTTCACAGCTTAGAGGGAACATTGCCTGAGACCATCGGAAAACACAAATTTTCGATGGTCTTATGATAGCAACGAAAATAATTTTATGGCTGGGGGTCACCACAACATGAGGAACTGCATTAAAGGGTCGCAGCATTGGGAAGGTTGAGAACCACTGGTTTAGAGGGAGTGTTCTTGGCCACCACAGCTATTACTTTATTATGCTTAGGTAAAGGTAAAGGTTCCCTTGCTTGAAAGCCAGTCGAATCCGACTCTAGGGTTGTGGTGCTCATCTCCGTTTCAAAGCCGAAGAGCCAGCGCTGTCCGAAGACATTTCCGTGATCATGTGGCCGGCATGACTAAACACCAAGGAGCACGGAACGCTGTTACCTTCCCAGTGAAGTGGTACCTATTTATCTACTTGCAATTTCTTGCTTTCGAACTGCTAGGTTGGCAGGAATTATTATGCTTACTTGGTCTTAAAGGGCCAGTAGGTCTTTAAAGCCAAGAAAGAGAGAGCTCGCACACAAGAGTCCAGAATCTCTGCTGCCTTACTCTTCCCCTAGCCTCTCTGAACCACCTCTCTGGATCTCAAAAAACCGGACCAGGCAGGCGGGGTGACAGTGCCCTTGTGACAAGGGTCTTCTCCTGATCTCTGGGAGCCTTGGCCATCTCCTCTCAAAGCCACGGCCAATTCACACATTACAAAGGCCGTGAGAAATTCTGATCAGATGTGTTCTGGGAGTCCTGTGATTCCCAGGCACACAGGGACTCAACCTGAACTGAGACTGGGGGAGGGGGATTTAGGCCGACCTCCTTAACCCTGCAATACTTTCCCAAATTGAAATGGTCCCAGGGAACTGATATTTGCCCTGTTGGGAAATATCACTATTGATACATGGACGTCTCCCCCTCCAGGCAAATTGCAGTTAAAAGGTAAAGGTTCCCTTGCTCGAAAGCCAGTCGAGTCCGACTCCAGGGTTGCGGTACTCATCTCTCTTTCAAAGCCGAAGAGCCAGCGCTGTCCGAAGACGTTTCCGTGGTCATGTGGCCGGCATGACTAAACACCAAGGCGCACGGAACGCTGTTACCTTCCCACCGAAGTGGTACCTACTGATCTACTTGCAATTTCTTGCTTTCGAACTGCTAGGTTGGCAGGAGCTGGAACTAGAGACGGGAGCTCACTCCGTCATGCGGCGCACTCGGGTCTTGAACTGCTGAACTACTGACCTTCCACAGCCTGCAGTTCAGCGTCTTAAACCACTTGAGCCACCGCAGTTATTAATTGCAGTTACCTGTGGGCTTTTTCAGCCCTGACCTAGACAGCCCAGGCTAGCCGATCTCATCAGATCTCGGAAGCTCAGCAGGGTCAGCCATGGTTAGTATTTAGATGAGAGACCACCAAGGAATACCAGGGTCTCTACGCAGAGGCAGGCATTGGCAAATCACCTCTGAACGTCTCTTGCCTGGATAACCCTATGGGGCCACTTTTAAGTCAGCTGGGACTTGACGGCAAGGGGGGGAGGTTCAGCGCGGAGAAACAGAGCCCTGCGGGACTTTACGCCTGCTTTCCCCATATGCCACAGTCCCAGTCCGAACATGGCCAGGCGCTCTGGGGGATTAAGTTTCAAGCACAGAACTTCCAAAACACATCAGACTGAAACCCCTCGTGAAGGTCAGGAGGACTCCGTAAGCTGTGAAGTACCCCTTAGGATCCTGGGATTCTCCTCCAACCACCAGCCATAAATGGCTTGTGCCGCTCTTATAGGTGGGGCACTGTGAACCACTTGTTCATGCACAGTTACGCTTAAGGGCTTTGCGTTGCGGAAAAACCATAAACAGGGAGGGCTCACTGAGAATAAGCCAATATACCGAGGCCCTTTGTAGATAATAAAAGAGAAGCACAGATTTTTATCTGCAGTCCAATACCTGCAATAACCCCAAACTAGCACTATATCACATCAAGTCACGGATGGAGGAGGGAGGAGAGAATATTTTCATTTGAAACGTGCCCCCCCCCAAAAAAAAAACAACATACACAAGATAGGTCATATTCCTAGCTGCTAGCTTTGAAAAAATATGCAAAGTCAGCCTCAATATTATCTTAATAAATAAAAATAGCAGGCCGAGGGGGAGTCAAAGGGGTGATTTGAAGCCAAC
Organism: Gekko japonicus; assembly: GCF_001447785.1. Lineage (NCBI taxonomy): Eukaryota > Metazoa > Chordata > Lepidosauria > Squamata > Gekkonidae > Gekko > Gekko japonicus. The sequence goes on from NW_015177066.1 coordinate 317,673, forward strand.
ATTATTTATTTTATTCAAACCATTTATTGGCCACCTTTCTTCCTTATGGAGCTCCAGGTGAGTTAAGCAGATCTATCATAAATGGTTATATTTATAGGCTATAGTAGGTAATCTATAATGGTCAGACTCATGGTGACTTACTAGTACTGTATGGCGAGAATAGATGTTAAGAATGTATGTAATTATCCTTATTAATTTAGAATCAAAAAGTATTTGATGTATGTAATGTTATTAACAAAAACAATAAAAACGTATTAAAAAAAAGGTGAGTTACGACACAGGTGAAACACATAAAACACATTAAAAACCTAAAAAAACAAAATTTAATATCACCTCAGGACCAATGCTCCCTCCAAGCTGTGGAATCTTGGAAGCAAAAAATTCTACTTTGTGAGCTACTGGCATTAAAGTTGTGAGCAGGTGATTGGGCTACTGCATAAATTAGTTCGCTCTGGAGCCATCCTTCCTGAGCAAAGATGAAAATGTGTGAGCCAGAGGCTAAGAAACTCTGAGCTGGCTCACACTAACTCAGCTTAGAGGGAACACGGCTCAGGACTCCAAGTCAACTTAACGGGATGTAATCCTAAACAAAACTTTCTTCAACTGCCTACTAAAGATTGGACGTGAGGGGGGCCAGGGACCGCCCCCTGGGGGGGCTGTTCCGTGATGGTGGGTCTGCCACCGAAAAGGCCCTCTTTCATTAACCCACCAAATGAGTGTCTCTGACTGGTGAGCCTGTCAGGCGGGCCTCTCCCTGGGAAATTAATTCCCAGGTAGGAACATCGAGGAGAAGACGGTCCTTCAGATACCCTGGTCCCAAGCCGTGTGGGGCTTGCTACTTATTAAATCCAGCACTAGATATAAAAATTCTAATACCACAGTATCACGGGGCCACGATCCAGAGGTTCTTTCGAGACATCTCCCATGTCCTTGCCCCTCCCCCCAATGCCGCTCTTTGCATTTTTCGGTATGCTGCTTTTAACATTGAAGGGGATTTCAAAAGTGGATTTTGATGCAACTTGAGGAGATGGGGGGGGGGGGGAGGTCCATGTAGGTATATGTGCAAGAGAGAGAGGGCTCAGCAAACAAGACCAGTCCAGGCACACAGGAAGGGAGCCTTGGTACTGAAGCTCTAATCGTCCAGGCTGTAGCTAACAAAACAAGCAGACTATAGAACTGAGGTCCAAGCAGTTAACTTCAGCAAAGTGTTTTCTCTTTTTCCGTAAGTTCCATGAAAAGCATTTAACAACCTCTAGTGGCTCCCCGGTGAATAGCAACCAGCCATAACTACTTTTCAAAAGGGTTATCGGCAGCCGAGGCTAAGTGATGCCTGGCCTGACTCTACTTGCTTCATCCCCACACTGTAATCAACAAACGGCAAGAATGTGCCGTGTATGAGGATTTCAGTGCATTGTACATGACATCCCATAACATGAGATACCGTCAGGAGGCACCCGACCCGTGCACTCTCCTGCCTTGCCAACCGATGGAAGACAGGGTAGCTGGCTACACCTCCGGAGAAGAGAACCAACCACCCACCCGCCAAGGCGAGCTCAAGGGGTGAGCCAGGAACTGGCCCTGGGGTCCGGGGTCCTCGGAAACCCTAGGGTCCGACGGGTGGCTTCGGGTCAAACACCCCAGGTGTTCAGGGAAGGGGCTGGGGTGCTCCCACCCCAGCCAGCCCTAGGCGTGCCGGCCGCCCAAGGGGGGGAAGGAGGGGGAGCTCGGCTGTGGCAAGATGGGGGCCCGACAGAGAAGAGGAAGGATGGATCTCCTCGGGACCAGGAGGGAAACTGACGGGGCCAATGGCTAATCTGCTGTAAGGTGGGGCGGGGACACAGGTGGGAATAAAGAGGAAGTGAGAAGGCACAACCGGGGAGGATGTGGTCGGCGTTTATGGTGAAAGCGGGAGCCAAGTGTGGAGAGCCAGCTGTGAACGTCTCGCCCGTGCAGAGAGAGAGAGAGCGAGAGCGGAGGGGAGAACCTTGTTGCGGCTTGGTGTAACACTGGTCCCAGAACCCAAATCCTGATGGTCGGTGAGCGTGAATCAACGCCCAACCGCCCAGGTGTCTGAGGTGGTGCCGGACACGACACCTCGCCCTCCCGGCGTGTCCACCCTCGCAGCTCCCAGGCATGACAGATCCAAACCTGACAGATACATCAGGGCTCCCATATTTGACAAACTGGGGGACTATCCAATCCACAGACTTATGAACAGTATTCAAAAGTACATTTCATCAGCAGGGCTTTTGTCCTGAGCTCCACAGCCTGGACCCTCGACCAGTTATTTCCTGTACAGAGATTAATAACCCAACCGAGCCACTTTCTTAACGTGAGGCACCAGAGGGGGATTTTATACCTCCCTCCTTCAGGTGTTGTACCCAGCCGCGCTTCCTTGTCATTGCTAAAACGTTTGATTTGGTTAAGACAACTGGGCTGTATTCCATCAGCGTGGGATTACTAGCAGAGTTTCCCCAGTTTTTAAGCAAGGGGACAAGAGTCAGTCTGCTAATTGCAGACCAATCTGATCTCCGACAGCTGTCATAACAAAATGCCTTTTTCTTGGAAGGAAAAGGAGAAGAGAAGGAGGAGGAGGAGGAGGAGGAGAATTGGATTTATACCCCACCCTTCCCTTGGAGTCCCAGAGCAGTTTACAAGCTCCTTTCCTTCCTCTCCCCACACCCTGTGAGGTAGGTGGGACTGAGAGAGCTCTTTCGAGGACTGCTCTTGAGAGAACACCTCTGAGAGAACTTGTGACTGACTCAAGGTCACCCAGCTGGCTGCATGTGGAGGAGTGGGGAATCGAACCCAGTTCTCCAGATTGGAGTCCGCCGCTCTTAACCACTACAGCAAAGCACCATTATGTACAATGTAAATAAGGAAGAACCAGCAGTGTCAAAGGTGGGCATTACACACTGTTTTGTACTCACCCATTTAATCTACAAACATATTTACACTTAAAAATGAAGCCGCCTTCGGCTTCCTTAATATAGAAGGGGAGGAAGGATAAACACACAGGTACCTGAGAACAAGACGTGTTCCATGCCCAATAACAGACAAGAAGTGGTCTCTAATGGCATCTGTATGCAGCCTTAGACACAGCAGTCTGGGGAGGGGGAGCCACACCAAAATATGCACAACTCCAAATATAAATAGGCCACAGACAGGCTGTGGCTCCGTGGCAGAGCATCTGCTTGACATGCAGAGCATCTCCAGTTAATAGGATCAGATGCCGGGTGATGTGAAAGACCTCTGCCTAAAATCTTGGAAAGCTGCTGCCAGTCTGGGTAGATGACACTGATTTTAATGGACCAAGGGTCCAATTTGGTATAAGGCAGCTTCATGTGTTCAACGCCAGTCTTGGGTACCACGCCCAGCCACTGTGCTCCCACTAAAAATACTGTTAAAATCAATATTTGTGTCAAACTCGGCCCTCGTTTGCCATACGTTTGTTCACTGTCTGTTTCATGTCACTGCCTTGTTTCATTCCAGCTGGGAATTGGGGGCAGTGTGTGAGGGCTTGCGTGGAGCTGCTTTGCTGAGAGTTGAGCTGGCCTGTAACTGTGTCCATGCGGGGCCTCCCCATTGTGGGAAGTATGCATGCTTGACCTGAGTACCAGACATGGCTAGATAGTGTAACTGTAGGTTTGCTGGGGGAAGGTTAACGAAGCACAGTAGTTTTGGAGGGCTGGATTGATGGGTGTGACTGACCTGGTCGGGGGCGCCCCCCCCCCCCCCGAATTATATATAATCTGAGAACTGGCGCTAAGGAAGCCAGTTCTGACACAGATCCGTCTATGCTTGAAACCTCTTTATCTCTCAATAAACAAATCACTGCCAAGAGAGTGTTGTCGGGAGCGAGTTTCTCCAGGACTTGACAATTTGGAACGTTTAATATTTTCATTTCTGCCTGTTAATAAAAATTGTTTCACATCTGTCCTATGAAGTCAGTTTGTAGGATTTGCTGCTCCCTGGCAACAAAGAGCGAAGGGACACCATGCGCACCACGGAATGTGCACGCGGCAGCATGCCTTCTTCCACTGGAAAACCACCCCATGTATCACAATCAAGATGCGGGAGGGGAAAAAATACTAAAATGGACACTCTTCTATAGTGCTAACGCACGGAGTGATTCTGAGAGAGATACCTGTGACCCCGGATGTCAGACTGGTCGCACACTCCTCCCAAGGCGATGCGGTGGAACTCTCGACCCAGAGTCTTTGCCACGGATCTCCCCACGCTTGTCTTGCCAACTCCAGGAGGGCCTACGAAGCAAAGGATGGGGCCCTTCAAGTTGTTCTTAAGCTGCCTGACTGCCAAGTACTCCAGCACTCTCTTCTTCAGCTTCTCCATAGCATAGTGGTCGTTGTCCAGGAGAATTCTGGCGGCACGGATATCCAGGCGGTCTGCCAGCCAAGCGTTAAATGTTTGACCGGAAAGAAGGGAAAAAGAAAACTGAGCTAAAACGTTGCCCCGCTCTTCAAGCATACCACAAGAACTGGTAACCCAGATAACACAGCAAATATCTAAGTGCAAAACACATGAAGCTGTCTTATACTAAATTAGATCCATCAGGGTCAGTATTGTTTACTCAGACTGACAACAGCTCTCCAAGGTCTCAGGCTGAGGTCTTTCACATTGCCCACTATCTGGTCCTTTTAACTGGAGATGGCAGGGATTAAATCTAAGACCATCTGCATGCCAAGCAGATGCTCTACCCGAGCCACAGCCCCTCCTCCAACCGCCCATACCTTTTTTGAATGGTACACAATCCCAGCCTGTGAAAAGGCAGCCTTTACCTCTTGTGCTTTTACTCCATGGCAGTTCCACCATCAGCTCCAAATAATTTCGAGTTAAGGCATATTCCGGCATTGACTGAGGCATCTTCTTCAACCTGGAAGAACAGATCCATAGACAGCTGACAGCCCTCTATCAAACTGACAGATACGAAGCAAGGAATGCCAGCAGCGCAATATTCTGTTTGCTGCCATGTTATATTGACACTGTACTAGCTCAATTCCAAGAAGCCAGTCTGATTTCCTTACAATGGCTTATGTTCTTCTTCCGCCTCTGAGATGAAATAAATGAATATCTAGGATGACAATGCTAGCCTCAGCAAAACTCCCCACGTGGAACCCAATTCTTACAGAGAAAGAATCACATACATATAAACTAAAAACAGTTTCAGGCAACCATTTGGAAATAAAGTCCCCTGCTCAGAGACGTAACCTACCTCTTTACCTCTTTGATGCACACCTTGAGAGCCTGCTCAGGCATACTGGAAGCTCGGATTTTCTTCTCCAGCATGATGACGTCATCGTGGTCTTCATCCTCCTCCTCATCTTCCGCAATGTGAGCGATTCTTCGGATGGGACGTATGGCGACGACCTAAAACAGGTGAGGCACAGGGGGTGGGTGGGGGAACCACCAGCTTTCCACGTGCAATCTCATGGTTACAGCCACAAACAACCAGCTATCGAATGAATCCATAATCTATTCATATAAGAAGTTGCAGAATATAAACTGCTGGCAGCCAAGCGACGCGGGACGCTTCGAGAATCCACATCTCACAACGTCGATTGAAACGAAAAGGGATCACGATAATAACAATCCCTTTTCTCAGCTCATTCCCATAAAAGATGAGCTCCCCAAAGCGAAACCAAGCAGAACAGATAATGTACAATTAAGATTCTGCGCTTCACATAACTCTTCTCTTGGCATGCTTGACAGAGATCAATTGCTATGCTGCACGTTAATACAGGCATTCTAACCCCGTCACATAATACAGAACGCATGCTGAAGAGGCTCAAAATATAATTGAAACGTGCGCTTTCCTTTATTCTGGCTGGTTGCACATAAGCAGTAATACTGACAATTTGCGCGCCTATGATGCTTCCTAGCATTCCCCCCCCCTGCAATCCTGCTCAGCCATTCTTCCATCATGGTGCTCAAAAGCGCTTACAGGAAGTATCCCATCCCCACACAGACCTCAGCGGTCTCTCTATTCCGCATCAGCCAGGCCTTTTGCATCGTATGCATTCCAACCACGCCCGTGGTCAAACACTGCAATCCTGACAACAACCTCAAAAGGTGAGCGGCTGTGATTATCCCCATTTGGAAGGAAAGAGGGGGTCGCCCCCAGACATGTTATTAAAAAAAACTATCTCCAAATATTAAACAGCAGCTGCAGCCTCCCCTCCCCAGTTCATACTGGGATCACAGCACGGGGGGCGGAGAAGCCCCCCCAAAAGCCAATAATGGCTCCTGCAGGCTGCATGAAGGTGGGAAAACAGTCTAGGAAGAAGAGTTTGCGCAGGGCTTGCCAACCTTTTTGACCCCCTGGGTGCCTTTTGGAATTCTGACACCATGTGGGGGGTACAGCCACAAAATGGCTGCCACAAAGTAGCTCCTGCAGGAGGCATAAAGGTAAAGGTTTCCCTTGCTTGAAAGCCAGTCAAATCCGACTCTAGGGGGCAGTGCTCATCTCTGTTTCCGAGCCGAAGAGCCAGCGCTGTCTGAAGACGTTTCTGTGGTCATGTGGCTGACATGGCTAGACGCCGAGGCGCACGGAACGCTGTTGCCTTCCCACCGAAGCGGTGCCTATTTATCTACTTGCAATTTTTTGCTTTTGAACTGCCAGGTTGGCAGGAGCTGAGGCCAGAGACGGGTGCTCACTCCGTCACACGGCACTTGGGTCTCGAACTGCCAACCTTCCCGTTTGCAGCTCAGCGTCTTAACCTCTGAGCCACCGTGGCCCCTATGGCTGCTACAGCTTACCTTCAGTCACACAGTGAAGATCCCAGAGTTGTGGGGGCAGCTGCTGCCAAAGCAATGCGGTTTTTTTAAAAAAAAAAATCTACAGCCAACCTACACAGCCTTGCTGGGCAAGAACCCCGCCGGGCCGCGCCCCCTTTCTAAAACCACCTGGCAGCCGCCAAGAAAGGTGTCGGTGGACACCACGGAACCCACAGGAACCGCATTTGGAACCCCTGAATTAAAGTTTCATCGATACCCCGCCTCTCTCCGCAATGGAGACCCAAAGCAGTTCACGTTGCTCTCCTCGCCTCCATTTTCTCCTCATGACAACCCTAAGGTGGAGGTGAGGCTGAGAGTGCGTGAGCGGCCCAAGGCTGCCAGGCAAGCTTCCATGGCGGAGTGGGGGATTCGAACCCGGTGGACACCTCGGAACCGCATTTGGAACCCCTAAATTAAAGGTTTCATCGATACCCCGCCTCTCTCCCCAATGGAGACCCAAAGCAGTTCACGTTGCTCTCCTCGCCTCCATTTTCTCCTCATGACAACCCTAAGGTGGAGGTGAGGCTGAGAGTGCGTGAGCGGCCCAAGGCTGCCAGGCAAGCTTCCATGGCGGAGTGGGGGATTCGAACCTGGGTCTCCCTTGTCTGACACTCGGACCACCATGCCACGCCGGCTCACCTGCCCTCTACCGCAACCCCAGTCTCAATCGGGGACCTCCCCTCTGCAGCTGCCCTTCAGCAAGCAAAACGCACCGGATGCCTTTCCACGGGTTTTCCAGAATCTTCTTGAGCTTAACTCTGAGAGTGGCTCACCTCAGGCCACCACGCGAGTCATGAGACTTCGAAAGAGGGTTTCCCCACTTCGAAGCTCAATCTCTGCTCTGTCATCCCTGCAGCCGGAAAAAAGTACAGAATGCTCCCAAGCCGGTTTTACCTCAAAAAGACCCAGGGTGTGTGCGCTCTTGACAGACGCCTCTAATTTTAACATAAGCCAAGTGAACACTCTGCACTGCTCCCCTCAGAGCTGTTCTGACTAGCGCTTTGCTGAGGGGGGCGGAAATCACAACTGCCTAGCTTCAGTGTGACTATTCAATTATGGAGGCAGTATAATTTAAGTTCTATTTAACTGGCAGCCTTCCATTCCTGCCCAATCATGAACAAGGCATTTAAAAAAAAACAAAAAACCTCTTTTTTGGTCTTGCAACTTCAGATATTCGTCCTGTCATTAGAACCTTTAACATAAAATACTGAACCCACGTACCCGCTTGTCGTCGTCCTGCTTTGGTTTCCGGGTCTTCTGAAGCAACTTCAACCCTTCGATCTGCCGAACGAGCAAGGGGATGGTCATCTTGAATCGCTCCTCCAAGCCAACCGTGTCTAAAATCTAACAAGAACATAGCCATGTAGTTTTCAAGCGGGGGATTGGATAAGCGCATGGAGCAGAGAAACACCATGTCTGGGGCAGTGATGCTCTGTATTTTTGGTGCTCAGGAGGCAATGGTGGACCTCAGGAGGACCACAGTGGGAGGGCTTCTGGAGTTCTGGCCCCACTGGTGGACCTCCTGGTGGCACCTGGGTTTTGGCCACTGTGTGACACACTGTGTTGGACTGGATGGGCCACTGGCCTGATCCAACATGGCTTCTCTTATGTTCTTATGACTGTTGCCCTGTTTCTCAAACATTCTTCCTCTCCCAATGCTACAGACACATTTGCTGCACTGGATATATCAGTGCCTATTTTAAGGGAATGGAAAATTGGAACTTACCTGAAGGTTTCTTCTCTTCAACGGGGCAAAGTCATCCAAACTGGTTAAGTCACATCTCCTCTTGCTTTGGGCAGGGCTATGCAAATTTGTGTAGACTGTATTGGCTGTGGAGTGTGGATGACTTTGCCCCACTGAAGAGAAGAGACTTCCAGGTAAAGTTCCAATGTTTTATCCTCCTTCAGTCAGGTTCGTGAACACGTCGCTAATGAATCTGCTTTTACTGAGTTTGATCATTGGTCCACATAGCCCAGATCGATACTGCCTAGTGTGACTGGCAGTGGCTTTTCAAGGTCTCGGGCTGAGGTCCGTCTGTGCCCCATTACCTGGAACCCTTTAACATGACGTACTGGGGATTGAACCTAGGACCATCTGCATCTGCTTAAATAGGGCACCAGTCCTCACCAAAAAATATCTACTGAAGAGGCAAACAGAACACAAAATTGGAATTAATTATCATATGACAATCTGTGGTACAGCCAGGATTTCCAAGGATTGCCTGGCAGCCGAAGTTCTAACTCTTTAGCGCTATGCACCACTAGGTGGTGAGCTAGACTTGCTGGTGGGCTGAGAGAGCTCTGAGAGCTGTGACTGACCCAAGGTCACCCAGCTGGCTTCATGTGGAGGAGTGGGGAACTGGAATGGGCGACTTCAACGGCTCTTTTCAAGCCAAGGCACCATACTCCCCACAGAATATTATAGGGGTTCCGTTAATGGAAAGGGGGTGCAAAAAAGGGAGCGGTGTCAAAATTATTAGATTGGATCCAATTATTTCTCTTCTGCCAAATCGGATCCAATGGTGGTAGAAAAGTGCCATCAAATCGCAGCTGACTTAAAGGTGACCCCATAGAGCAGGGGTGTCAAACATAAGGCCCGGGGGTCAGATCCGGCCCATCCAGGGCTCTTACGTGGCCCGTGAGCAACTAGTGTAAAGGAGGGAACGTCAGCAAGCTGCCAAATGTCTTTTTTATTTTGGGTTTCATATGGATGCGCTTTATTGCTTAGCTGCTGGAACGTGTATATCTCTCAAGGCCACAGGTGGTTCGCTGCTAGATAGTTGCTCGGGTGATCTCATGGAGAGCCGTGGGAAGGAGATATGTTATGCCAACTAGAAGCGTTTGCTCTCAGGCCCGATGGCGCGCGCGGGAAGTCCTGCAATTGGACCTCAGCTGTTTGAATGTACTATAAACTGCCATGCCCGTTGCTTCCCCCTCATTCCTAACAGTGATCCCGTACATGCACCTATAGCTTCAAATAAAGTAAAACCTTTCTACAAGAGTGTACTTCCTTGATGCTGTGGGGAAGCCTGACAGGGAACAGGAGACTTCTTAGGGGTGGAGCGGGAGAAGCCGCCCCAATTGTGGCTTCAGGATGGCGGAACAACCTTGTCTGCAGCAGTCAAGCAGTGCGGGAACGTTGGCCCAGTGCTTCACCACTGGCTCTCCAGACCACCCGCACGGGTTTTCCTTTGTACTCCCCTCCCAGCACATGAGGCCTTGCAGTGAGGAGACACCAACTCAGAGCTTACGAGTTCCTGTCCTTTATATACAGTTTATCTCTCTGGTACCCGGCATTATGTTTTATGGCACACATGGCCCGGCCCAACCAAGTGACATTTATGTCAGATCCGGCCCTCGTAACAAAGGAGTTTGACACAAGGAGATGGTTTGCCGTTGCCCGCCTCTGCGTAGGTACCCTGGACCTCCTTGATGGGTCTCCCATCCAAAGACTAACCAGGGCCGACCCTGCTTAGCTTCCAAGATCTGATGATATCCGGCTAGCCTGGGCTGTCCAGGTCACAGTATAGTCCAATGACTCCCACTAATTCTTCCTCTTATCAAAAGAAGTTGTTCTGGAAGGGAGTATAATGTTCGAGTAGGGAAGAAGAAGAAGAAGAAGAAGAAGAAGAAGAAGAAGAAGAAGAAGAAGAAGAAGAAGAAGAAGAAGAAGAAGAAGAAGAAGAAGAAGAAGAAAGATTTATACCCCGCCCTTCACTTGGAGTCTCAGAGCGGCTTACAAACACCTTTCCCTTCCCCTCCCCACAACAGACACCCTGTGAGGTGGGTGGGGCTGAGAGAACTCTGACACAAACTGCTCTTTTTCAAGGACAGCTGTGCCAGAGCTTGTGACTGACCCAAGGTCACATCAGCAGGTGCAGGTGGAGGAGTGGGGAATCAAACCCGGTTGTCCCAGATTAGAGTCCGCGCACTTAACCACTACACCAAACTGGCTCTCGAGATAACTTGTAGCTCAATTACCTGAGCTTCATACAACAACTGTTTATTTATTTTTTTTAATTTATGGCAATGGGCTTCAGGCAATTATCACATTTCCAAGTCACTGTTATTAATCATTTTGACAGATGTGGAATTCGAAAACAAGCACAGAGAATGTGGGGGGACGGATGGTGCTCGGCCTGAACAGCAGCAGCACATTGTACCTGCAGCTTCTCTTGGTTACTGGTGCGGATGATGGAAGTTAATATATCCGGCAAAGCTTCCCGGGGCAGATTGTCCAGGAGGCGTCTGAGTTTAGCCACCGCAGGGACCGACATATCCAGCATTTCAACCAGCTTCAAAAGGGAAAGGACCAAAAAAAAAAAAAAGTATTAAATGCTTTTACAGTATCGTTTTGCACCACGGAAACCAAGCCTATCACAAGAATCGTTTCTGAATTTCAGCGGCTGAGACACCATTTGCCTCGAGGCGAAGCTCCTGCAGGATTCTACCTGAACAAGCAAAAGGTAACCGACTCCTTGAGGCCAATTAGTACTGCTGACTACAGAGCTAGAAGGGCTTTATGCCGCGTGATTTGAATGCCTTTCTGATGCAATTATCGTCAGAGTTCCCTGCTCACTTTGAATGGTGCACATGGTCTACAAAACGACAGACCAAAACCTCTTCTGCCTTTTCCTGCCCGGCGGTTGCCTTTTCCGTGCCTAGAAGGGTTCTCAGGCAATCTGACAGCAAGATGTTACGAGACCGGGACGGCAACAGCCTCCAGCACTTGTTCAGACCGGAGGCACTGGGCAGGCCACCATACAACTCGAGGAACGAGTTGTACTAATGCTTCCAGCTGCTTCACGCACTGCCATTTTATCAAGCGGTCTCACGCACTGAGCTTTTCGTGATCCCCCCCCCACCCCGGCAAAGGTACAGACTTTGCGCACCAGATCTCTAGTGCTTGTTCCACCTACCTACCCTACATATTCACTGAAGTGGAATGACTCGTATTTAAGTATATGGGATGCATTCTGCAGCTGGAGGGCTAGAGTGGGGAGGGACACATATGGAACTGCTTTATAGTCCAGCCTTCGCACCGTGGAGCCTTTACAGTAGCCTGACTAAATGTGTTCTGTTCAAAAGAGCTTTCAGGTCAGTTTAAGAAAACTCCCTTTCACAAAAGGTTATGTTCTTGTCCTTTAAAATCCGTGGACTCAATATATCATATTATTTTTGACTGTCAATTTCACTCAGTCTTACGCAAAGAATTGTTGTCATCTTTATTTCCTCCTAATTATAGTTCTAATAGGGAAAAAGTTATTCAAAATCTACTAAAGGATGCTAATCCTAATATTACAGCTATAGCGGCCAAGTTTCTTGCCGAAGTAGTCAAAGATAGATCTATTCTAGTAAAGGATCGATTCATATTGCTTATAATGTATTATATATCCATGCCGTGTTATTGTACATCTATGTATCTTACTGCTATGCCATTAAAGGTCTTTGACTTTGGAACTGCTTTATACTTTTGGCAAATCTTGCTCAGTATTGTCTTAAAGAAGGTAAGGTGTTCTGAAAGGGCCCTTTTGGATGAGACTACTGCTTTATCTGAGGTACTAACACATTTTCTTTGGCTCTAGAAGTCAGCTCAGCAATTTAGGAGCGAGTTTCATATTTCAGCTTTCAAGGCTATGTGTGAACATATTTTCTAATTATTGCCACCACAGAAAAATACTAGAAGAAGAGGAGATTGGATTTATACCCCGCCCTTCACTACCTGGAGGAATTTCAGAGAGGCTTACAATCTCCTTTCCCTTCCCCTCCCCACAACAGACACCCTGTGAGGTAGGTGGGGCTGAGAGAGCTCCCTCGAGAACTGTCCTTGAGACAACAGCTCTGAGAGAACTGTGACTGACCCAAGGTCACATCAGCAGCTGTATATGGAGGAGTGGGGAATCAAACCTGGTTCTCCCAGATTAGAGTCCATGCTCCTGACCACTATACCAAACTGGTTCTAGGCGCCACAACTAAATTTCTAGGTGCTATGGCAACCTGGCACCTGGGATTTGCCAAGTCCTGCTTTATCTAGTCCGGCATCCTTGTTCCAAAAAGCGGCCAACGATAACTGGGGCACGGAGTCTAAAGCACCCCCCCCCTTCTGTTGTTCACCCAACAAACAAAAGTTAGTGGCATCCTGCATCTGAACATGGACTTATTCAGTCATCACAACTAACAGCCACTGACTGATAGATACTCCACGACTTAAAAGTAGCAGCTGCCGTTCCATTTTATGGCAACGCATTCCATAAGCTGATCATGCACCGGTCAAAAAAAGTATCTCTTTTTCACTCTTCTCATAAATTTCACTGGGTGTCCCCACATTCTGTTATTATGGGGAAAGGAGAAAAAGTTATCTGCCTCTTATTTTCTCCATCTTCTTTGTACTTGGACAAGCAGGGTCTCAGGCAGAGAATGGCCCTTCTCAGCACCTATCGCCCGACAACTCTTTAAGTGGAGATGCCAAAAAGTGAACTGAGGGCCATCTGTGTGCAAAATCATGTCCTCTGCCACTGAGCCAGTGATGCCCCCCCATGCAGAGTGGGACGGTGGTGGGCGCTGGAGCTGCAGTGGGCGGGCCAAGGGGGCGAGCTGCAAATGCATGCGGGGGGGGGGATCGCTCGAGCCAGTTTTTTTTGGCCACAAGGCGAGGATACATTCTGCCCCCCCCCATGCGGGGTGGGACGGTGGTGGGCACCGGAGCCGCAGCGGGCGGGCCGAGGGGGCAAGCTGCAAATGCATGCGGGGGGGATCACTCGAGGGGAGGCGGCTTGTGCCAGGCTGCAAAAGGAGTTCCAACAAGACCGCTGGGGCAGCAGAGGGCAAGCGGCACTTTCCCGTAGTCCTGGGTTCTTCCCCGCGCCTGTCCCCCCCGCCTCCTTCTCTTTCTGTCTGAGGGGCTGCAAAGAGGGGAGTCTCTTGCTGGGGACGGAGCAAGAAGCAGGCAAAGGAGGCTTCGTGTGCGGGGTGAGGAGGGGACGAGGCCGGCCAGAATGGTGCCCTCATCGAGCCGTCGCCCTAGGCAATGGTCTAAAATTTAAGAATAACGGGCCGGCCCTGCACTCAGCTACAGACCTTTTCTACCCGCATGTAACAACCTAAAAGTGTTGCTGCTTAAAATCAGCTTCCACAGAACCAAACCAGCGAACCTGCACTGAGTATTTATAAAACTGCTCGGACAGCTCCCCCAGTTCCTCCTCGGTTTTAGACTTGTTGGTGAACTGCTCCAGCCGATCCAACTGCTCGACGTCGGCGACCGGGTAGGGCTTCTCCTTCACCAGTTGCAAAATCTGGAATCTGCAGAGGCCTGTGATCAGCAGCGTGTAATGAGGCTTGGGCCAGTTACTGCCAACCACTTGGACTGCCAGGGCCGCCGTGCCAATCCTGAAAGAGTTAAGATTTCCCTCACTTGCAGTGACACAGCAAGAAATTTAGCAACCAGCATAACAGACCTTCGCTCTCTTTCTCAGAATTTCACTCAAGCCACTGGGGAGAAAGGTCAAATTGATAATGAGGAAGGGGGGGACTGCACACGTGATTTTACACATGACCAGTGTTCCCTCTAAGCTGAGTTAGTGTGAGCTAGCTCACAGTTTCTTAGCTTCCGGCTCATCCATTTTTGTCCTAGCTCAGGAAGGATGGCGCCAGAGCAAACTGATTTATGCAGCGGCTAAATCACTCCCTCACAACTTTAATGCCAGCAGCTCACAAAGTAGAATTTTCGCTCACAAGACTCCAAAGCTTAGAGGAAGCATTGCACATGGCCACCCCCTCGTTTCTAAAGCAGAAGTGGGGAACAATTTTGTACCAAAAACAGAGGAGGTCATGGGGAGCTTACCCCCCCCCCCAAACACACACACACAAACACTTTACTTTGCCACACTCCATTGCTTTTAGCATTTCCAGGCCAGAGCCAGTGGGTCTAAATTTGCCAGTTCTGGATTGGGTAATTCCTGGAGATTTCAGGGGGTGGAGCTTGTGAAAGGAGGGACCTCAGCAGGGTGTGATGCCCTGGAGTTCACCCTCCAAAGCAGCAATATTTTCCCAGGGGAACTGATCCATGTTGAGATCAGCTGTCATCTCAGGAGATCGCCAGACCCCACCTGGAAGGTGGCAAATTTGTGTGGTTCCCCTGCTCCCCCACGCCATGACAGCTGGTTTGGCCGTAACTTTTGTAAACATATGCAAGTCTGGACTACTTGTGAGACGAGGGTCAGTATCCAAAGAAGCGCACATGCAAGGGGAAAAGAACTCCATCCACAGCAGAAACGTCGTGTGTTATTTTCACTACAGCAGTTTCCCCGCTGAGGAGGCAAGCTGTTTTTTTCAACACTGACCAGAGACTTATCTCTTCTGCACAGATGACTGCCGGACAAAAACTGCTCTAGCTATATTTATATGCACGTTTCTCTTTTTGTGTCCATTCTTCAGATATAGGTCTTCACATAAGGCACCCACACAGAAAAAACAATGCAACCTGCTCAAGCATCTCCCACACTTATGAGCTAGAGCCATACAACTAACATGACTGGCCACACGCAAACTTGTTTTCCCATGTTAGTCCATTTCTTTTGTGAAGAGATTTGAAAGCTTTCAAGAAAACACACTACATAATGAATCAGTTCCCACTGAAGTTACACTTAACAAGCTTACATCTTCAAATCACTTCTTATATATACAGAATAATACTCATTACTTTATTATTATTTTTTTTAATGACCCACTAAGCGCATGGAGATCAGTGGATTCCTCTGTTGCATGGCCAAAAACTGATATGCAACCCACAAAAAGGAAACAAATAAAACACATATAGAGTATTATTTATACAGTACTATCAGTGGCACTTAATTTGAGTCCGGCAGCACCCTAAAGACTGGAAAGATTTTTTCAGGGTATAAGGTTTTGAGTCCAGTAGCACCTTAAAAAAAAACCCAAATTTTTCCAAGTTTGTGAGTGAAAGCTTACTTGTCAGATAAAGGTAAAGGTTCCCTTGCTCAAAAGCCAGTCGAGTCTGACTCTAGGGTTGCGGTGCTCATCTCCGTTTCCAAGCCGAAGAGCCAGCGCTGTCCGAAGATGTTTCCGTGGTCATGTGGCCAGCGTGACTAAACACCAAGGCGCACGGAACGCTGTTACCTTCCCATTGAAGTGGCCCCTATTTATCTACTTGCAATTTCTTGCTTTCCAACTGCTAGGTTGGCAGGAGCTGGAACTAGAGACGGGAGCTCACTCCGTCATGCGGCACACTCGGGTCTTGAACTGCTGAACTACCGACCTTCCACAGCCTGCAGTTCAGCGTCTTAACCACTTGAGCCACCGCAGTTCCTTTACTTGTCAGATAAATAACCTCAAAAAGTGAGCTACGACTCACAAAAGCTTACACCCTGGAAAACTTTGTTGGTCTATAAGGTGCTGCTGGACTAGAATTTTGTTCTGCTGCCCCTAACATTGCTACATACCTGAAACTGGTGTATGCTCGGCAGAGTTTCGCAAAATGGTATGTGTAGGAAACACAACAAGGAAACATCCACGAGGACTCCAGAGCTTTGCCCCCAGCATGCCTAGGCAAGAGGAACGCCCTACCCAGACTAATCCCTAAATGAGTTATTTGGCTTTCCCCTTTTGGCAAAGACAGACAGCTGAGCAGCTGAAGCCATAACAAGAGAGCTTATTTTGTTTTGGTTCACCTGTCACAGTGAATCCTTGAACACATCACAACGAATTGCAGACAAGCGATGGCACTGGGGGTTTTTTTGGATCACCCCACACGAAAGGAATTCAAAGAGGTGCTGGTGAACTGGGATGTTAAAATGACTCAAAAGCGAGCCAGGCCGAGCGGTCTCTCCAACACTACACGCCAACACTGTAGGAAACACTCAGCTCAGGCCTGACCAGCAGACACTAATAACAGTGTGTTGGCCCACCCAATTTCTCCTCTTGCACCACCACCAGTTGGTAGCAGTGCAGGAGGAGGCGAAGGGTGCACCATGGACCCCACAACAGTGGCAGAACTGCAAAGCCTTGACTCTACTTGTTCCGTGCTGCCAGTTGCTTTTCAGAAGTTTCACTGTAAATTATATGGTCCCTGTGTGCTGAGTACCAATCTGACCTACAATCTATAATGGCATCTGAGAAACAACTAAAACAGGCATTGCGTCTCTCCAAATCGCCACCTTAGCTGCATGAATTACTCCACCCTTGCAAATTTCACCAGGGAGGCAGGTTGTTGGTTTTCCAATGCATTCCAGTGACAATTTAAGTGGGTGGCCGGCTGTGCAGCCACACATGGGACTCTCTCTGTGCAACCAAGGCAGGTTTTTCACACTGCAATCCTATATCAGGTTATGGATTTCAAAGAGCTTGGACTGGAGTAATTCTCCATAGGAGTGCACTAGGAGTTGAATAGTGCTGAAAGCATGACAAAAAGGAGCATTTATCTTTACCACAGAGTTAGCATTTAAGGGCATCCTGGCAGGAGAAGTTGCTGGTCCAACACCAGGAGTGAAGAGTTCCCAGGGGAGGGAGCTGACAGTTGCCATGACAATCTAAGAGGGGATTAGGCATTGGCTATGGAGACATAGTGGAGCTGTGGTGGCTCAAGTGGTTAAGACGCTGAACTGCAGGCTGTGAAAGGTCAGTAGTTCAGCAGTTCAAGACCCGGGTACCGCATGACGGAGTGAGCGCCCAACTCTCGTTCCAGCTCCTGCCAACCTAGCAGTTCGAAAGCAAGAAATTGCAAGTGGATAAATAGGTACCACTTCGGTGGGAAGGTAACAGCGTTCCGTGCGCCTTGGTGTTTAGTCATGCCGGCCACATGACCACGGAAACGTCTTCGGACAGCGCTGGCTCTTTGGCTTTGAAATGGAGATGAGCACCGCAACCCTAGAGTCGGATTCGACTGGCTTTCGAGCAAGGGAACCTTTACTTTATGGAGACATAGGCAAGAAGAAGAGGCTGTGGCAAGAGAGGCAGGAAGACCAGACAGGGCAGTTACCATGCCCAACAGAGAGGAAGAGCAAAAGGAACAGCTGCCAGGACCAGTGTTCCCTCTAAGCCAAGTTAGTGTGAGCTAGCTCACAGTTTTTTAGCCCCCAGATTTCCATCTCAGCTCAGGAAGGCTGGCCCCAGAGCAAACTAATTTATGCAGTAGCCAAATTGCTTGCTCACAACTTTTAATATGCCAGTAGCTCACAAAGTAGAATGTTTGCTCACAAGACTCCACAGCTTAGAGGGAGCATTGCCCAGGACACAAGTGAGGGAGGAGGAGGAGCAGTTGCCATAGCAACAAAGAGGCAGCGCACCACTGCTGCGGGGCAAGGGCACCATTGCCAGACCCTTGAGATAAGTCCTAGCAGGAGAGGTCAGTGGTCCTGATCCAAGGGAAGAGGTGCCTCAAAGGAAGCCTGACAGTTATGACAACCGAAGGGACACAGCCCCCAACTGAGGAGAAAAGGGGGGGGCATAAATTAAGTGAAATGAATGAATAAATGAATGGATAAAGGTACCAGGATGGAAGCCAGGGCAAAAGGGTCAGGAGGACCAGAAGGGGTAGTTACCACGGCGACAGAGAGAACTGTAGCCATAGCGACAGAAGGGAGGAAGGGGAGGCAATTACCATGACGACAGAGGGGGCGGGTCCCAGCCGCGAAGGGGCGGGGCACGAGCCGCGACCGTTGGCCAAAGGCGAGCTACCAAGAAGCCGGGCGGTTGCCCTGACAACCGAGAGAGAGAGGGTCGCGAGGCGGAGCCGGTCGCCACGGCGACGGGGGTCGGTGGGCGGGGCCTGTACCTGTGGAGCGGGGGCAGCGGGTCTAGGTCGCTGGCCGGGTCGTGGGTGTCGGGGATGACGCCGATGATGGTGCTCTTGAGCGACGTGCCCTTCAGCAGGCGGCTCCGCACCAGCTGCATGTTCCGCGGCGAGTGCACGCTGGCGCGCATGGTGGAGCCCGGCAGCAGCACGGCCTCGGGGGTGAGCAGCAGCAGGAGGCGGCTGGGGATCTGGATGGGGCTGCCGCCCGACGAGGCTCCTTGCGACGCCATGGCCCGGCCAGCGCGAGTCCGTCCAGGCCGCGCTACGGAGGCCGGGAGGGCCAAATCTAACCAGCCGGGACTGCTCGCCGCTGCCACCTGCAGGCCCCGCGAGGCACTGCAGAGCCCCGGGCGCGTTCTCGCCCAGGTTTGTAGAAAGTGGATTGAATTCGTTCAAGGGGATTTTTAAAACAAAAATCAAAGAGCAGCAGATGTTTTCAGATTTACACTTTCCTCATCTCCGCACGTCTGGAATTCTATTTCATGCAGTGGTGGCCGTAGTGTAGTCATGAGCCTGTGTCCTTTAGGGTTGTCAACCTCCAGGTGGCGCCTGGAGACCACCAGCTGTTACACCTGATCCCCAGAGTAACAGAGATCAGTTCCCCCTTGTCGTACGCACAGTTTATGAAACACTTTTGTACTCTGCCACTGACTAACAGGTTAACTTAGTAGGTACACCTAGCATTTCCATGGTATGCTGAGTGCCATTTATGATTCCAGTCATACAGACAGAAATCAACCATGAACATATATTCAGATATTAACTGTGGTTCATTAACGGCCACTGCTTAAAAATGCATGCTGGGAGAATAAAAACATGGCGACGGCGGAGAACATGGCGGCAGTTGGCGAGTCGAGCGAGAGAGCGGAGGCGGGGCCGGCGGAGCGTAGAGGCGGGGCGACGCGGCAGGCCGGAGCCGATTGGACAGAGGCTGGCTGCAGGAGCACGCACTGACATGTGCTTGGCCCAAGCCTGGGAGGAGTCGCAATGACGGAAGGAAGACCTGCACCAGGGAGACGTTGTTGCCGGACTGGAAAAGACCACCTGCAGAAAGACCACAATAACGAAGTCTCCGCTTCAGAGTGCCTGTTAGGTTAGTCACTTCCCCCATTGTATGTGTGTGTGGCCTTAGGTAGGAATTGTATCAAATGTATAATGTAAACAGCTCAGAGCCCTTAGGGGGTGAGCGGTATATAAATCGAAGGAAATAAATAAATAAATAAGCGTCATTTGGTAAGTAAAAGAAGCCCGGGGATACAGTTTCAGCACCGTGGACAGCGCACAGTTGGTTTTTCTCTGGCACTTCCTTATAGATAGGAAGAAACGCAAACAATAAACATCATCAGCTCCCGCTGGTGCATGGCAAAAAAGAGATCTCTCACCATGACAAGAATACTGACAGGTGATTGGCAGCTTCATGGTCATTTAAAAAGATTTACTTTTCTGCTGCTGGTTACATTCTAGCTCCAAACTGGCTTGCTCTCTCTCTCTATCCATCTCCTCTCAACAGTATTTGATCTGTTTCCCATTCTCTCTTCTTTTTTTAGATGGCGGTCTTATACACATTTTCATTTATCTTTCAAATTCATTCGTTCTGTTCTCAAAACAAAAAAGTATAGATTTTGAAAAATCTTTCTTAGAATTACAAGACT